>NC_065591.1:2295000-2525000 GCF_024542745.1 Macaca thibetana thibetana | reverse complement strand
ACAAACAAATGACATAGCAGTGAAAGGAAAGGAGGAGGAGAAGCTGGCATATGTTGCTTTCAAAAACACTGTTTTGACTGGACACTCTATGGTTAAAGCAAAAGTCTGTCATAAACACTCTAGTAGGTAAATTTGCTTCACATAGGGTACTATGTGTACAATAGGGTCGCACAAATAAGTAAATGAACTGTAGGTAATGGGAGCCAGGTTTCTCGCTGTCACAGAAAAAGCTATAAATAAGTTTTGGGGGAGGGGGCAAGGATGAACTCTGGTCAGAAATGTCAGTATGAACTCATGGTTAGCTTTATATAGATACAGATATGTAAAGATGTGTGTGTACTCAGGTTACATACATACATATATTTCCTAGCTCTGTCCACTGAGAGGAGATAGAAGCAGTGATACCCTAGTAGCCACGAGCATACCCCGTGCCTAGATCCAGTTTTTTTATTCATTCTCCAATAAAAGGAGCCCGGGCCCTCTGGATGAATGGATGATTCTAGGGCTAGGGTAGGGAAAATAAAAGATGAGCCTGAAGTATTGTCAAGTGCTAGAAAAGAAGGAAATGCTTAAAAATAAATGAAAAGGATGGGGGACACGTCAAAAGGACACATGAACCCACCAATGGCCACAGCTAGAACAATTTGAGCAACAAAATAAATAATACTGGACTATAACTCAAAAAATAAATATTCCCGAATCCACACTGATAAAATTAAATAAATAATTGGAGGAGAGGGACGACTCTTCCTTACAAAGGAATTCCAAATAAAAAATGTAGAAGGAATGAGGAAAATAGAAGTACATCACAGTAATATTTGCTGCAGGAAAATGATCCACAAATGAATGCTGAAATTAGTTGGTGAAACTCAGAAACTTCTAAGTTTCTTCCTTGAAATATATTCATTGCTGTGGTAATTTTAACACACATTTTCAGATTTTTTTTTGATACTCTCCTGCAGGACGTAGAGTTGAACCCCACCTTGAGTGTGGGCTATAGTTAGTGACTTGCTTCTAAAGACTAAACTATGGAAAGGGAAAAACAGCAATTCACTTACAGTGAAGGAGCCTGGCCGACACCACTTTAAATGACTGGCTCAACGTTAATATTACCAGTGATAAACCATATTGATGTCATGTTCCACAATGAGGAAAACATCTCACTTCATTGGCATTCTTCCCCTAACCCTATAACCCTGGTCTAGTCCTGAGAAAACACCAGACAAACCCAAACTGAGGGACACTGACACCTGACTGGTATTCTTCAAAAGTGTCAAGTTAATGAAGAACAAGACTGAGAAGCCCGTCATTGATCAGAGATGACTAAAGAGACATTCTCAATAAATGTAATGATAGATCCTAGATGGGATCCTGGAACAGAAAAAGGACATTACTAGTTAAATTGGGCAAATACAAATAAATTAACAACTCTAGCTTAATAGTGTACCAATGTTAATTTCTTAGTTTTGGTCAATGTACCATGGTTATGTAAGATGCTAACGGGAAGCTGGTGAAAGGGATGTGGGGACTCGTTACTATTTTTATTTCTCTTCTGCAAATACAAAATGTGAAATAACAAGTGAAAACAGAAACCGTATACAATAGCACAAAAGTATTAATTATCTAACTAAGGATATGCAAGAACTCTATGGGGAAAATTGTAAAACTTTAATAAGAGACAATGAAGAAGATATAAATGGAGAAATATGCCTTCATTCCAATGACTAGAAGACTTAATACTGAAAAGATTATCTCTAAATCTTAATAAATCTCTCCAAATCTTAATAAAAATCTCAAGGCTTCTGTGTGAGAACTTTGGCAAGCTGATTCTAACAGCAATTTGGAAGTGCAAAAAGCCAAGAATTGGCAATATTCTTGAAGAACAAAGTGGGAGAACTTGCTGTACCAAACATCAGTACTTCTTCCAAGGCAGTGATCATTAGGGCAATGTGGTATTGACACAGAGAGAAACAAATAGGCCAATGGGACAGGATTGAGCATTGGGAAATAGCCCACACAATATGGAAGCTTGCTGTGTATCAGAGGTGGCCTTCACATCCTGGGAAGAGGATGGACTTTTCAATCAAATGTTCAGGAGCAGCTGGATACCCACACTCGGAAAACATTAAGTTGGATCCTTAATTACCTCACATCATACACCAAAAATCCATTCTTGTCATTCCAGAGGATTGAAGACCCAATTATGGAAAGCAAAACTATAATGGTCACATGACCGAATATAGAAGAATATCTTAATGACATCAGCATTAGGATGGTTTTCTTTTTTTTAAAAGAAGCAATAACCATAAGAGAGAAGACTGATTAATTTGACATTAGAGTTAAGACTCAATCATCAAAATACATCTTAAAGAGTGAAAAGACAGTGCCCACAAAATACAAAGGACTCCTACAAATCAATAGGAAAAATATAAATGACTTAATAGAAAATGGGCAATGGACAAAGTAGCACATTACAAAAGAATCCAAAAGGCTGATGAGCATGTGGAAAGGTGTTGCGCCTGACTAGCAATCAGGGAAATGTAAATAAACTCAGGAGCTCATGGCCCATGGGGGCGAGTGGCAGACTTCCAGCAGGAAACCACACAGACATTACTTAGTCACAGCCAGGAGAAGGGCTCAGAGTGAAAGGGCTCTGTGCCCATGACATCCTTAGAGAGACCAGGGAAGGACCCGTAAGGCTTGAAGAATGTGTGCACATTCAGAGACCCACAGGTCTGGGACCTGGCAGAAGCATGCTACTGCCCCCATTTTAGAGATTTGGGGCTGAGATTCAAGTACCCTGGGTTATATAAAGCAGTTGTCAAGTGACATAGCTAAAACGTCATCCAGGATTCAATTTTTTTTTTAAGGAAAGAAAAAGAAAAAAACATTTCGATGTTTGCATCACTTGTATATAGAAGGAACGATGGAGCAGAGGCTAGAATATGGAGTTGCTTTCCAAACACCCATGATGACAAGTGCCATCGCCATCTCCAAAGCCTGAGGGCCAAGGGTGAGCCACCTGACCCCTGAGAAAGGTTCTGCCCTGGTGTTTTAGGAAATTAAAATGTGCACATCAGTTGGCTGCCCAGAGTGGGTGGGACCTGCACCTGCCAGAGAGGAATGTGTGCTTTTTGGTTTAATCCTGGGAAAGGCATATGGGGCCCCTATAGCAAGGGGCAGAGAAGGACTCCACAGGTTTGTTTTTCCAATTCAAGAGGAGAGGTTATTGTCTGTTGGCTTGTGTGTTGGAGACTGTGGGGCGTGCTTTCTCCACCACAGGGAGGCAGTGACCAGAGCCGCCACCTCTTTCCTGTTTTCACCTGTGGTTGTAGTCAGGTCAGGCATCTAGGAGAGCATGGAGGGGAGCTGGGGGTGGGTTGGTGGGGATTCAGCTCTTTCCAGACACACTGGTGCTGCCTCTTTCAGGCCAGGGCTTGAGGGCAAGTGCTGTGCCCTAACAAGTCTTGCTTGTCACCCCCACCTCTGAAGTGGGTATTTCACAGCCTGAACTCACATCTGCAGAGAAGGTTGAGCCCATGATGTACTTGAAAGGGCAGTTCATCTGGATATCCAGTCTCTGCAGGAGGTACCGGAGCAATGCCAGGTGCCCTTTGCTGAACTGCCTGGAGTGGCTGGCCCTGGGGACAAAGAGCACAGCATCCTGGTAACAATGAAGTCACACTTTCCTAAGACAGTCCTGGTTTTTGATGCTTTAATTCTTTGGCTGCCTTTGCTTTGTCAAAGCCAGGATCTGGGCCTAAATTTTCAGGGCAGAACAAAACAATTTTGTTTTCTAGGAAAATGGGAGGTCTGGGATGGCAAAGGCAGCCTTGGGCGTGGCGACTACCCCAGCTGGGGATGCTGGCTGCCAAGTCTCACCCTCTCAGGAGATCAGGAATCAAACTCAGCATAGCATCTTCCTTTCTAATCAGTGGTCCTGCTTGATAGAGGGATTTGAATTTTATTTTTTTAAAAAGACAGGCACAGAAAAAAGACTAGAAGGAAACAGATCCAAATGTTAACTTTGTCTTCGGGTGAAGGGACTTTGGGTAATTTTCATTTCCTTCCTTATTGTGTCTGTGTTTTCTATTTTGGATGATACTCTTCCAAGTCAAGAAACAATAATTGGTGGAAGTCTCCTGTATCTGTGCCTTGCTCTCTGGCCCACGACCCTGTACATCTTATCCTAGAGTTGCCAGAATATGTCCCTCTACCTGGCCTGGAGCTGCCCATGAGGCAACACAGAGCTCTCCTATCATGAAGATCTTCGAGGCTCTCTGTTCCCAAGAAATTCTGGTCTCACTTCCTCTGCCTTCTCATCGAGCCCCAGACCCCTCCCTGCCCAGATTAGGTCAGCATTCAAGCCCCAAGTCCAGCCTATGACAAAGCTCAAAGCTCCAGCCCATCCCTGCCGCCCTCTGCCCTCAAGAGACTCTCGCCAGTGTCTGGGCCTTTCCTGGTAACTTCACCCAGCCACTCATCCCCTGCCCTTCCCCTCCTGATTGATTAAAATCCTGCCTAATCTCCCAGGTGTAACCCAAGCCCTCTTCCACAAGCTTTCCAGGGCTCTGGAGATTGCCCCCTCCCCTGTACGGCTGCAGGGCTTATGTGTGCCTGGCACTCGACACGGGAACGTTGCCTTCTGCCTCACCCATGTCTCTCCAGGGTTTGGCACAGGCGAGTTCCCTGAGCCAGCCTACTTCACAGGGATGAACAGAAGCTCTCCCTATCCTTCGCAAGTAGAAGCCCCCTCCCTGGCCCCCTCAAGAAATCTCCCCCTTTCAGTGGATTCACCAAAGCCCTGCAGATCCTGCACTGTGAAGGAGAAGCCCTCCCCAGGGGCATCCGGACAGCTGCAGCCAGGCCCTGCGTGACATTGCTGAGCCGCAGCCCCACAGCCTGTGCCAGCTGCCCATGCCCGGCTCATAGACCCCGAGCCAGAGTGGCCCCGCCAGCACCTGTGTCTCCACTCAGAGGCGAGAAGTAAGGGACATGGATGGAAAGTGTAAAAGCCATTCCCACAACAGCTGCCAGGAACAAGGCGAGGAATGGAGTGAAAATGTATATTCACAGCTGGCACCCAGTTCCGCTTAGGAAAATACCTTGCTTGAGTGGACACCTGTTGTTTTTGCCGGCCCAGCAGCCAGGCCTGGCTTCTGGGAACAGCTTCTCAAATCTTCCTTAGGGGGCTCCTCTTTTCCCACTCCTAGTGTGCAGTGTTGAGGTACCCTCTGGCCATCCCCAAAGGGGTCCTTGTGGACCTTGCCTCAGCCATTGGAGGTACAGTTGCAGGTCCAAGGATGGCTTGTACCCCAGCTGAGGTCAATAAGAACCTGGCCTTAGATTCTGGCAGGAATCCTGGGGAAAGAGATGACCTCATTCTGCTGGGCTTCCTGAGCTGTTGAATGCAAGCTGGTGGCCATTTTGCCCCTTTTAGAAAGTAGCTGCCTAAGGATACAGCCATCCCATGGGGCCAATGGATAGAGAGCAAGGGAAAGGGAGAACAAAAGATTGAACGGGGAGGGAGAAGGGGAGTGCAAGAGGGGGAGAGTGAGAGCAAGTGAGCAAGATCATCTCAGCTCTGGGGTCCAGCTGTGTCTGAAACAGCTGTGTCCAGCTGTGTGAGCCAAAAAATGTCCCTTTTGTGCTTAAGCTTGTTTGAGTTGGGGTTCCATCATTTGTTACCAAGAGAGTCTTCAGGAATGTGCATGACAAACTTGGGGGTGAGGTGTGAGCCTAAGGACATGGGCCTGGGGGCAGTCAAGGTTACAAAATAGCTGAACTGCTCTGCACTGCCCCCACTAGTTTTCAGGGCAGAGGGCAGGGAGAAGGCTTGTGGGAAAGAAGCTGGCCTGAGGCCAAGGCCCTGGCCCTAACCCTGCAACAGCACAGGGAACTCTTGGAAAAGGGACTTCCTAAGGTGGGACATAGGCTTTCTACTGCTGTGAAGCAAGTCCTCATCTCCCCAAACCTTCAGTGAGCCTCTCTCCACACCCTGCTGTATGAGGATGTTTGATGCAAATTATGGAACACGTTGGATCTCACATTGGATCAAAGGTGTGCAGAATAGTTTTGCCTCAAGCATGACAGCAATGTGACACAGTCAAAGATGATTTCCGGAATCCTGAGAAATCCCAGGGAGGATGCTGGGCTTTCTAAAACCCAAGTTTAGGATACTGAGGACCACCCCCACACCCCAAACACTTCTCCTTAGAATGAGTATAGCAAGCCTCAGCATACACAAATCTCAGAGTGAACGGAAATGGCTCTGCAGGCCCAAGGGTGGGGTCTGAGTAGCGGGGGCGCTGAGGAAGACAGGCAGTGACAGAGCCAGGACAGGGTCAACCCTGAGCGTGAGTGAGCCCAGGAAACGGAAAGAGAGCAACACAGCCACCCACACAACTAAAATCGACCCACCCAGGTCTCCATGCTGCAGGAAGTCACTGTCTAGGTCTCCCAAGACACATTTTCAGGGGAAGGTTCCAGGCAGCAAGAGCAGCCCTAGGAAACTTTAATATACAATGGAATCTGGGTTAAGCACTATCTTCTCCAAGAGTTGAGCTCACAGGACATTCCCCAGAAACCTCTGGAGAGGTGGGGAGGAAAGTTTCTGGAGGTCTTTGGATGAAGAAAACAAAAAAGTGGCCTTGATTTTCAAGGCAAAATTACACAGGAAGAAAAAAATGTTTTTAATCTAATTAAGAGCGATCTTTTCACCTTCATCACAACATCACGGAAATGTGCCAGTTCTTAACTTCACACAATAATCAAAGCAATTAGTGAGGGAGAAGCCTTGGAAACCGGTGCAGATGTTCTCAGAATGTTTAATGGGGAAATGAGTTGCAGGCCTCATTCTCAGCATCCGGCTCCAGGCCCTGGCTACCAAATCCAGACATCTGCTGGGGCCCCACCCCCAGGCCCCGAGGGCGCGGGCTTGAGAAACACAGGTCCCTTCCCAGGCCACCTCCCAGCCAGGCCAGATCTGGGGCCGAGAGGCTCCCTATAGCTTCTCAAGTTGGAGCCTGGACACAGTCAGAGCCACCCCAGAACTGGGGGGAGGCTCAACATCAAAATTATGTTAACAACTGATGTCAAAAGTAATCAACTCAGCTTGGCTCCCCCACTGCTGCTGGCTGCAGGAGGGCTGTGAGTAGGAGGAGAGCAAGCGGCCCCAGGGGGACCTCTCGGCTATGACCCCCTCAGCCTGAACACTACTTCAAGAAAAAATGTGGTGGCATCTGTCTGGTATGGTCCTGTGGGCTCCATTCCAATGCTAATGGACTCTTAAGGGGCCCAGGAATCAAAATGGTCAACACTTGAGGAATTTCCAGTAATCAGAGAAAATGTATAGAAATGAGGATGATGCTTACTTAGGAAATGGCCTATTACAGGGAACAGAGGGCCACATGGCGAATGTCAGCTAGCTGTGGGAGAGAGAGAGACCCCAGGTGGGGCAGGCAGATCAGCAAATCTTGGAGGACTTGCTATATGGCAGGCACTGGAGACAGAGGAAAAGAACACAATATCCACGTACTCAAGGGCACACTCATATGCCCTTAGCATTCACGTTCTCCACACTGACGGCTTCTTAATGCAAGCCCACCAGATACTTTCATAAGCACTACCTCTGACTTCAGGGACTTGCTTAGCTGCACACAGGGCAGGCCAAAAGGAATGGAAAGTGAGCCACCACCGGGGCAGCACTCACTAGTGACAGATAAATACCCCAGCTCTCTCAGCCGCTTGTAGAACTCTGAGGAGTGTTCTGTGCAGCTTCCCAGCTGCCCACCATGAAGCTCTTTCTCAATAAGTGACCAGCACAAGGATTTCTGAATTAAGCTGTGTGTGCTGTGAGACTGACATAAGACAGTGTGACAGGAAGCTGTTGGAACATTCGAGTAGGGAAGCGGCAAGATCCACTTTACATTTAAAGAACTCCCTTGAGCTGTTATGTGAAGAATGGAGTAGAGGAAGCAACAGTGGAAAGTAAGAGACCAGTAATGAGGTAAGGACAACAATGTAGGCAGAGAAATGGTGGTGGTCCCTAACCAGGGAGATAGCTGGAAAGACTAGGTGTGGGCAAATCCAGAGAGTTGATAAGACACATTGATAGATTAGATAGGAGCACTAAGAAAAAAGGATAATTTTAAAAAGACTTTCAGCCAGGCTTGGAGAAAAATAGCATGCTGCTCCCCGTCCCCTATGACTATAAATCATCTCACTTATCCTCCCCAAAAGCATAAAATCAGTTAGTGCAAATAACCACATGACCCATGCTGTTAGCAGTATTAGGAGAAAGAATACCTTTAAATTGTCTGTGAGTAGCAAAGTGAACTAAATTCCAATAGCATCCTAGTCCCCTGCCCAGCACTGCAAAACTGTGCATACAGAGTCAGAGAGAAGAGGCTTAAAATGCTTTGTCAAAATGTTTGAAGGTAGTTAGCAACATCAGGAAAAATAGAGGAGTAAGTACCTCTAAGGAGCCTTTTTGCCTTCACAGACATCCTAAGCACTAAGCAGCCTAAGCCACTGATGAACTTGCAGATACCACTGATGTTGATTATAGTCTAATTAATTGTAGAGACACCACACTTCTGCACCAAACCAGAACCAAAGCCAAAGCACCCTACCCAAATGATACTACAGACACGTGTACAGCAAAAGTCCTTACTAAGGCTACTGCATAAAATTGGAAGTCTCTGTTACTCCAGATATGCAGATATCAACTTGGGGACACAAAAATCTTGGGGAAATAAAAAAACAAGAAAACATGACTTGCCAAAAGAACACAATTATTCTCCAATAATAGACACCAAAGGAAAGGAAATCTTAAGGAAACCCAATGAGATAAAAGATAACACAAATAGACAAGACAAAGATATCAGGAAAACAATTCATGATCTAAATGGGGAAATCCAGCAGTTAGATATCATAAAAAAGAACCAAACAAAAGTCTAGGAAGTGATAAATTAAATGAATGAAATAAAAAATACAATTGAAAACTTCAAAAGCAGGCTAAATCAAGCAGAAGAAATAATTTCTAAATTTGAAGACAGGTGTTTTGAAATAAACCAGACAGATTTAAAAATAACAATAAAAAAGAATGAAGAACGCCTGTGTGACATATGAGACACTATTAAGCTAACAGTAGTTCACATTTTGGGAGCTCCAGAAGAAGTATTGGGATACGGACCAGAAAATCTATTTAAGAAGATAATACCTGAAAACTGCCAAAGTTTTGGGAGAGAAAGAGACTAACAGATAAAGGAAGCTGACAAATCCCTAAATAGATTTAACCCTAAAGGGCCTCTCTGAGGCACATTTTCATCAAACTGTCAAAAATCAAAGAGAGAATTTAAAAAACACCAAGAGAGAAGCATGAAGTCACATATAAGGGAATCAACAGCAGACGAACAGATTTTTCAGCAGAAACCTTCTAGGCCAGGAAGGAATTGGATGCCATATTCAAAGTGCTGAAAGGTGGGGAAAAGCTCACAAAATTGTTAGTCACAAATACTATACCCAGCAAAGCTATCCTTCAGAAATGAAGCAGAATGAAGGAAGAAATTTTGCTTCCCTCAGACAAGCAAAAACTGAGGGAATTCATTACTACTAAATCAGCCCCACAAGAAATGCTTAAGGGAGTACTACATCTGGAAGTAGGAGGATGATATCTACCATCATGAAAATACAAAAGCATAAAACTTACTAGTAGAGCAGATACACAAATGAGAAAGGAAAAGGAATAAAGGATTATCACTACAGAGAATCATAAAATTGCAAAGAAAAACAATGAGAGGAAACAAAAGTATACAAATCAATCAGAAAACAATAAAAGGACAGGAGTAAGTCCTCACCTATTGATAACAATCTTGAATGTAAGTAATTTAAATTTCCCAAGTAAAAAATAGATACTGGCTAAATGAATTAAAAAAAAAAAAAACCCAATTACATGCTGCCTACAAGATACTGACTTCACCTGTAAAGACACCCATAGACTGCAAGGGAATGGATAGAAAAAGATATTCTACACAGACATCAAAAGCATGCAGGAGTAGATAGACAAAAAATATTAAGTCCCCAAAAAAAAAAAAAAAAAAAAGAAAGAAAGAAAGAAAAAGAAAAAAGAGACAAAGGAGGTCATTATATATTATAAAAGGATCAATTCAGCAAGAAGATATAACAATTATGTGTGAAACCAACGACACTGGAGTACCCAGGTATATTAAACAAATATTACTAGTGCTAAAGAGATAGACCCCAATAAAATAATAGTTAGTGGCAACATTCCATAATCAGCAGTGGACAGATCATTTGGATGTGAAAATATCAACAAAGAAATATTGGATTTAAACTGCATAGATCAAATGGACCTAACAAATTTACACATTTCATCCACAGATGCAGAATACACATTCTTCATTAGCACATAGCACATTCTCCAGGATATACCATATGTTAGGACACAAAACAAGTCTCAATACATTTTTAAAAATCAAAATCTTATCAAGTATCTTCTCAGACCACAATGGAATAAAACTGGAAATCAATAACAAGAGGAACTTCTGAAATTGGACAGATACATGGAAATCAAACTACATGTTCCTGAATGACCATTGTGTCAGTGAAGAAACTGATTTAATTTTGTTTTGTTTTGTTATGAAATGGAGTCTTGCTCTGTCGCCCAGGCTGGAGTGCAGTGGTGTGATCTCAGCTCACCACAAGCTCTGCGTCCCCGGTTCACGCCATTCTCCTGCCTCAGCCTCCCGAGTAGCTGGGACTACAGGCGCCTGCCACCATGCCTGGCTATTTTTTTGTACTTTTAGTAGAGACGGGGTTTCACTGTGTTAGCCAGGATGGTCTCCATCTCCTGACCTTGTGATCCGCCCGCCTCGGCCTCCCAAAGTGCTGGGATTACAGGTGTGACCCACTGCGCCCAGCCTGATTTGAAAAATTTAAAAATTCTTTGAAACAAATGAAAATAGAAACACAGCATACAAAAATGTATATGGTACAACAAAAGAAGTGCTATGAGGGACATTTATTTCAATAAACGCCCACATCAATAAGGTAGAAATATTTTAAACAACTTAATAAATGCATCTCAAGGAACTAGAAACACAAGAACAAATCAAACCTAAAATTAGAAGGAAATAAATAGTAAAGATCAGAGCAGATCTAAATGAAATAGAGATAAAAAATAAAAAAGACAAAAGATCAATGAAATGAGGTTCCCCCTGCCCCCGCAACCCCGAGACAGGGTCTTGCTCTGTCATCCAGGCTAGAGCGCAGTGGTGTGATCTTGACTCGCTGTAACCTCTGCTTCCTGGGCTCAGGCAATCCTCCTACCTCAGCTTCTGAGTAGATGTGCAGCACCACACCTGGCTAATTTTTTTTTTTTTTTTTTTTGTAGAGAAGGGGGTTTGCCATGTTGCTCAGGCTGGTCTCAAACTCCTGAACTCAAGCAATCGGCCTGCCTTGGCCTTCCAAAGTGCTGGGTTTACAGGTGTGAGCCAACAAATCCAGCCAAAAAGTTGATTTTTTGAAAACAGAAAATCAATAAACCATTAGCTAGACTAACCAAGAAGACCCAAATAAAATCAGAAATGAAAAAGGAGACTTACAATGGACACCACAGAAATACAAAAGATTATTAGAGACTATTATGAACAACTAACTATATGTCAACAATTAGAAAACCTAGAGGAAACAGATAAATTCCTGGACATATATAACCTCCCAAGACTGAACCAGGAAGAAAAAGAATCTGAACAGAGCAATAACAAGGAATGAGATTGAATCAGTAATAAAGTCTCCCAGTAAAGAAAACCTCAGGACTGCATGGGTTTACTACTGAATTCTACCAAACTTTTAAAGAACTAACATGAATTCTTCTCAGACGATTCCAAAAGATTGAAGAGAAAGGGATTCTCCCTAACTTATTCTGTGAAGCAAGCAGTATCTTGATACCAAAACCAAATAAGGACACAACAACAGCAAAAAAGAAAACTACAGGCCAATCTCCCTGAATGAGCATAGATGCTGAATCCTCAAAAACAAAACCCACACACAGACACACAAACTAGCAATCTGAATCCAATTGCGCATCAAAAAGATAATATACCATTATCAAGTGGGATTTATCCCAGGGATTCAAGGATGGTTCAACATATACAAATCAATAAATGTGATTATCACATTAATAGAAGGAAGGACAAAACATACATGATCATCTGAATAGATGCAGAAAAAGCATGTGATAAAATTCAACATCTCTTCATGATTAAAAAAAAAAAAAAACTCAACACCTAATGTCTAGAAGGAACATAACTCAATGAAGGTCATATATGACAAACCCACCAGCTACCTGAGGAAAAGCTAAACACCTTCTCTCTTAGAACTAGAACAAGACAAGGATGCCCACTTTCACCATTCTTATTCAACAGAGTAAGAAAAGTCCTCACCAGAACAATTAGGCAAGTAAAAGAAAAAGGGTATCCAAATTGGAAAAGAGAATGTCATACTGTCCTTTGCAGATGGCAGTCTTATACATAGAAAAACCTAAAGATTCCACCAAAATATTTTAGAACTGGTAAACAAATTCAGTAAAGTTGCAGGATAAAAACATCAACAAACAAAAACCAGTAGAAGTGGACGTGGTGGTTCATGCTTATAATTTCAGCACTTTGAAAGGATGAGGTGGGTGGATTGCTTGGGCCTGGGAGTTTGAGACTGGCCTGGGCAACATGGCAAAACCCCATCTTTAAAAAAATGAGCTGGGTGTGGTGGCCTGCACCTGAAGTTCAGCTACTCGGGAGGCTGAGATGGGAGGATCGCTTGAACCTGGGAGGTGAAAGTTGCAGTGAGCAGAGATTGCACCATTGTACCCCAGCCTGGGCAACAGAGTGAGACCCTGTCTCTATTCCCCCTGCCTGGCCCCCGCCCCCCCCCAAAAAAAAAATCAGTAGCATTTCTGTGAAACAGCAAATTAGCCAAAAGAGAAATCAAGAAAGCAATCCCATTTGCAATAGCTACACACACACACAAACAAAAAAAAAAAAAGCAAAGCTTAACCAAGGAGGTGAAAGATTTCCACAATGAAAGCTATAAAATACTGATTTCAGTAATTTAAGAGGCTACAAAATTTTTGAGATATCCCATGCTCATGGATTGAAAGAATAATGTTAAAAGGATCATATTACCCATAGCAATATACAGATGCTATGAAATCCCTATCTGGATATCAGCAGGGGCTTCAAGATGGCTAACTAGAGGCATCTGGCACTCACCTCCTCCACAAAGAACAAAAATAGCAAGTAGGTAATCACGGTTTATATAGATCGCCTCTGAGAGAATGCTGGAATTCAACTGAGAAGTAATAAGAAAAACCCAACGAAGGGATAAGAGGGGAGTCAGGCAGTCGGCTTCTATGGGATTGGCTGGGAGCATGAAGAGACTCCTCGATGTGCAGAAAGGGTAAGTAAGTGAGCCCTCTCTGGTCCACATTCCCACAGCAGACGCGTGAAATCCTAGTCAGAGAACCGCCTGACCCATAGATGCCCTGAGACTAACAAGAGGCTACCTACAGACTGTGCAATGGCAATGAACAGCTCCCAGAGAGGGAGATCACCCTGAATCCTCAGGCAATTCACACATCCCCTGAATCCTCAAGCAACTTCAGGAAAGTTCCATTTTGATAGCCCAGCCCCCACCAGGCTGCATCTGCCGTGGGCCCCACATCCCTGTATCTCATCCCTGGAGCCCCATGGACATCCCCTACACAAAGCTGGGTGCCACCCCTGACTGCTGCCTCCAAGGCCAAAACATGAGCCACTGGCAATACTCTGCCACCTCCGAAGCAAGGCTGCCATGTATTTTAAAACATCCTGAGAAAAGGTAACCCTGCCCATAGTCACCACCTGGGGCTGAAGCATGCATTGCCCAACTGCCTGTTTATAGCTGCTGCCACTGAAAGCAATCCCACCCAACTTCCCCAGGAGTAGGGCTGCAGTAGAGTTGCTGCTGCCCCTGCATGAGCATTCAGCAGGGTATACAGGGATCATCCTGTGCCTGCCTACCAGTCAGTACATTCTTGCATTACTGGAGGGCCTCAGGAGAGAACCACCCGGCTTGGTCCCACCCTCTTTTCTCCCAGTGCCAGCGCATACCATCTCTGGGCCTAGGGATCACCCTGCCCTATCTAGTATTGTTGGCACCTGAGCACTCCTGGGGGCTTGAGGACTGCACTACCCAACTGACCATTACCACCACAACTGGCATTCACTTGAATTTGCCACCTGTGGGCCTTGGGACAAGCTCATCCAGCTTATCCCAGCCATCCCAATACCAGCATGGACACCTTGGGAGGCAGAAGATTGTTCTGCCACCGCTACCACCATTGCCCAAGCCATACCTGCTACTCAGGGCTCAATGACTTACCCACCCTGTGGCCCAGCTCTGCCATCATTGGCACCTGAGCAAGCTGCCTGGAGGCCCAAAGTTGGTCTTCCTGGACCTGCTAACACTAGTGCCAGCATATACCACCATTGGGTCCAAGGATAAGCATTCAGGGCCAGCCACTGCTGCCACTGGGCCTGAGGACTGGCCCACCTGATGTCCCTATCCCCAGCCAGACTTTACCACAGCCTCCACCAATAACTGCATCCTAAACTAGAGAGGAGCTCTGAGACACTACTGGTGCTGTTTACAGCTGAAAAAAAATTCCATGGAGATTACACTACTGCAGGCACCCAGAATCAAAACCAAAGTGCCCTGCCCAAAGAACACCATAGATACATCTTTGGGAATAAGACTCTCTTAGGAAAGACAGATCAAAAAATTGGATGAAGCTACTGTTACACCAGATGTGCAGATACCAATGTAAGCACACTGAAAACATGAAAAGGCAAGAAAACATGACACCTCCTAAGGAATGCAATAATTCTCCAATAGATTCCAGTGAAAAAGAAATTGATGGAACCTTGAACAATTCAATATAATATTAAAGAAGGTCCTAAAGACTATACAAAGAAATCAGAAAAGACAATTCAGGGTATGAATGAGAAATGTGTGCAAGAGATAGATATAAAAAGAACCAAACAGATATTCTAGAATTGAATAATTAATTGAATGAAATAAAAACACATTTGAAAGCTTCAGTAACAGACCACGCCAAGCAGAAGAAAGAATTTCACACCTTGAAGATAAGTCTTTTGAAATGACTCAGACAAAAATAAAGAAAAAATAGAAAAGCATGAACAAAGGCTATGTGACTTGCAGGGTGCCATAAGGTGACACTTTCAGTGTCCCAGAAGGTGAAGAGCAAACTAAAAGATTATAAAACCTATTTAATGAAATAATACCTGAACACTTCCCAATCTCCCGTGAGATTTAGATCCAAATATAGGAATCTCAGAACCCTAAATAGATACAATTCAGAAAGGTCTTTTCCACAGCACATTAGAGTCAAATTGCCCAACCAAAGACTAAGAGAGAATCATAAAACCAGCGATAAAAGAGGTTGTAGACACTTATAAGGGAACAACCTGCAGACTAACAGATTTCTCAGCAGAAACTTTACAGGCCAGGATGATGGGATTATATATGCAGAGTGCTGAAAGAAAAAACAAAACCAAAACCTGCCAGCCAGGAATACTGTATTTAGCAAAGTTATATTTGTCAGAAATGAAGGAGAAATAAAGTGTTTCCCTTAAAAGTAAAAGCTGAGGGAATTAACTGCCACTACACAGGCCCTACAAGAAATGCTTAAGGGAGTCTTACATGAAGATGTGAAATGACAACTTCATGAAAGCACACAAAATAACCAGAAATCAATTAATGACAGGAATAAGCCCTCACATATCAACAGTAACCTTGCATATGGATTAAACTTTCTACTTAAAAGACAGACTGGCTGAATGAACTTAAAAACACGACCCAGCTAAATGCTGTCTACAAGAAACTCATCTCACCTGTAAAGACACGCATAGTTGAAAGTAAAGGAATGGGAAAAGATATTACATGCAAAAGGAAACAAAAACCAAACAGGAGTAGCTATACTTATATCAGATAAAACAGTAAAAAGAGACAAAGTCATTATATAGTGACAAAGGGATCAATTGACCAAGAGGATATAACAATTCTAAACATGTATGCACCCAAAACCAAAGCACCCAGATATATAAGGCAAACATCAAATCTGAAGGGAAAGGTAGACTTCAACACAATAATCTTGGGAACTTCAATTCTCCACTTCCAGTATTAGACAGATCATCTAGACAAAAAATTAACAAAGAAACATTGGATTTAAACTACACTTTATACCAAATGGACCTAACAGACATTTACAGAACAGTTCATAAAACAGCTGTAGAATACACACTTTTCTCATCAGTACATGGAACACTCTCCAGGATATATGTTAGGAGACTAAGTATGATTTTAAATATATATATATTTTAAATTGGATTAGTGTCACATATCTTCTCAGACCACAATAGCATAAAACTATAAATAAATATAAAACTGTATAAGTAAATGGAAATTAACATGCTCCTGAATGACCATTGGGTCAAAGAAGAAATGAAGGCAGAAATAAAAAATTTACTGAAACAAGTGAAAATAGAAACACAACATTCTGAAACTTATGGGATACCACAAAAGCAATGCTAAGAGGAAAGTTTATCGTAATAAATACCCCCATCAAAAAAGGTAGAAAAGATCTTAAATAATCTAATGATGCACCTGAAGGAACCAGAAAAGCAAGAACAAACCATACCAAACGTAAAATTAGTAGAAGGAATGAAATAACAAAGATCAGAGCAGAACAAGAGACTAAATATAAAGGATCAATGAAATGCAAAATTGGATTTTGAAAAGAAACAAAGTAGCTAAACTAACCAAGAAGAAAAGAAAGAAGACCTACATGAATAAAATCAAAAATGAAAAAGGGGATATTCCAACTGATACCATGAAATACGAAGGATCAAAACTCTTCAGTATGATCAATAAATTGATTATAGTTACAGTATTTAAAAATCAGGCACATTTCTATATACCAACAAAGAACCAGCTGAGAAAGAAATCAAGAAGGCATTATCATTTACAACCACTACAAAAAATCTAGGAATGAATTTAACCAAAGAGGTGAGAAACCTCTGACAAGGAAAACTACAAAAGTCTGATGAAAGAAATTGAAGAGAACACACAAAAAAAGTCCCATGCTCATGGGCTGGGAGAATTAACAAAATTAAAATGACCATACTACTCAAAGCAATCTACAGATTCAATGCAGTCTCTGTCAAAATACCAATGCCATTTTTCCTGGAAATAGAAAAAATCCTAAAATTCAGATGGAACCAAAAAAAAAAAAAGCTGGAATAGCCACAACAATTCTGAGTAAAAAGAAGAAAGCTGGATGCATCACACTGCCTGACTTAAAAATATAAGGCTATAGCATCAAAAGCAGCATGGTTTTGGAATAAAAACTTATAGACCAATGGAACAGGGTAGAACCTGGAAATAAATCCATGTATTTACAGCCAACGGATTTTTGATAAAGGTGCCAAGAACATACACTGGGGAAAGAGCACCCTCTTCACTTAATGGAGCTGGGAAAATTAGATATCCATGTGAAAAATGAAAGTGTTTCTATCTCTTGCCATACCAAAATCAACTCAAGATAGGTTAAAGACTTAAACATGAGGCATGAAACAGTAACACCATTATTAATAGAAGGAGACATTGGGGAAACACTTTAGGATGTTGGTCTAGGCAAAGATTTTATGGATAAGACCTCAAAAACACGGACAAAAAACAAAAATAGACAAATGGGACTATATTAAATGATAAAGCTTGTACACAACAAGGGAAACAATCACCAGAATGAAGAGACAGCTGGTTGAATGGGAGAAAATATTTGCAAACTACTCATCTGACAAGGTACTAATACCCAGAATCTACTAGAAACTCAAATAACTCAATAGTAAACAACCAATTAATTCCAATAAAAAGTGAGCAAAAGACATGTATAGATATTTCTCAAAAGAAGACATACAAGTAGCCAATAGGTATATGAAAAAAATGTTCAACATCAGTAATTATCAGGGAAATGCAAGTCAAAACCAGAATGAGAATGGCTATTATTAAAAAGACAAAAAATAACCAATGCTGGAGAGGATGTCAAGGAACTCGTATGCACTGTTGGTGGGAATATAAATTAATACTATAGAAAACAGTTTGATTTCTGAAAAACCTAAAAAGAGAAATATGATATAATCCAGCAATCTCACTACTGGATATTTATCTAAAGGAAAAGATATCAGTATACTAAAAATATACCTGCGTCCCCATGTTTATTGCAGCACTATTCACAACAGCAAAGATATGGACTCAGGAACCTAAGTGTATATCAGTAGATAAATGGAAAAAGAAAATGAGGTAAATATATACAATGGAATACTAATTGACCAAAGAAGAATGAAATCATGTCCTTTGCAGCAACATGAATGGAGCTGGAGGTCATTATTTTAAGCCAGGTACAGAAAGATAATTATCTTATATTATTATCATACGTAGGAGCTATAAAAGTTGATCTCATGGAGGTAGAGTAGAAGGATAGATACTGAAGGCTGTGAAAGGTATGTTTGGGGGGTGAAGATATGTTGGTTACTGGACAAAAATATACAGCTAGTTAGAATAAATAATTTATAATGTTTGATAAGAGTCGGTTGGCTATATTTAACAATGCAATGTATATTTCAAAATAAAAAAGAGGACTTGAAATGTTCCTAACACATACAGATGATATTGAGGGTGATGGATACCCTGACTTGATCATTACACATTCAATGCATGTAGCAATAGCACATGTACTCCATAAGTATTATGTATCAGTCAAAAAAAAAAAAAAAAAGAGAGAAAAGAGAAATCAAAAAAAAAAAAAAAAAAAAAAAAAGACATTCTTCACAGAAATAGAAAAAACACAATCCTTAAACTTGCATGGAACCACAAAAGACTGCAAATAGGACAAACAATGCTGAGCAGGTAGAATGAAGCTAGAGGCACCACACTGCCTGACATCAAAATACAGTCAACTCTTCAACAACATAGATTTGAACTGTGTAGGTTCACTTATATGTGGATTTTCCCCATAATCTAACAAGGATAGAATGCAGTATTCACAAAAGTGAAAACCATGTATACAGATGGCTAACATTTTGTATATGTGCATTACACAGGGCTGACTCTGGGACTTTAATATACATGGCTTTTGGTATATACAGGGGGGCCTGGAAGCAATCCCCCATGTATACAAAACAGTGGTAACCAAATTAGCATGCAATGGGCATAAAACAGACATATAGACCAATGGAACAGAATGGAGAACCCAGAATTAAATCCATTTATTTACAGACAACTGGTTTTTGACAAAGGTGCCAAGAATACACTTCAGGGAAAGGACACTATGTTAAACGCATCATGTTGGGAAAACAGGATATCCATATGCAGAAGAATGAAACTAGACTATCTCTCAGCATATAAAAAAATCAACTCAAAATTGATTAGAGATTTAAACATGAGACCTGAAGCAAACAGTACTAGAAGAAAACAGAAGGGAAATCCTTCAGGATATGGGTCCAGGCGAAGATTTTATGGGTAAGACTTTATAAGCACAGGCAACAAAAACAAAAGTAGACAAATGGGACTATATCAAACTAAAAACCTACATGTAAAAGGAAATAATAAACTGTTAAGAGAGATCCTGCAGAATGGGAGAAAATATTCATCTGACAAGGGATTAATATCCAGAATATACAAGGAATTCAAACAATTCAACAGCAAAAAACACCAGATTATCTGATTTAGAAATGTGCAAAATAGAACAACTGGCCAACAGGTATGTGAAAAAATGTTCAACATCTCTCATCACAGAAATGCAAGTCAAAGCCACAATGATACATTATTTCACCTCAGTTAGAATGGCTGTTTTCAAAAAGACAAAAAATAACAAATGCTGGCAAGGATGCAGAGAAAAGGGAAATAATACATTATTTATGGGAATATAAATTAGTGAGTCATTAAGGAAAATACTATGGTGTTTGTCAAAAAAATTAAAAGTAGACTACCACACAGTTTGACAATCCCACTACCAGGTATTGACTCAAAGGAAAGGAAATCAGTATATAGAAAAGATATTTGCATTCTCATATTTATTGCAGTAGTGTTCACAACAGTTAAGATATGGAATCAACTTAAATCTCCATCAGCAGATGAATGGAGAATGTGGTATGTAAACACAATGGAATATTGTTCAGTCATAATAAAGCATTAAGTCCTGTCATTCACAGCAACATGGATGAACTTGGAGAATATGTTAAATGAAATTAGGCACAGAAAGATGGAGGATTTTGACTGCTCATAAAACAGAGAAATGATATTTGAGGTGATGAATATGATTTGATTATGACACATTGTATACATGTATCAAAATATCACTGTATATCCCATAAATATCTACAATTATTACATGTTGACTAAAAATAAAAGGACACAAAGAAAAAGACTCCTAGAAGAAAAACCCACAAGGAGCATCATAATGGTGAAAAGACTGAGAGCTTTTCCTCTAACATCAGGAATAAAGCAAGATGCCTACTTCAGCCATTATATTAAACATAGTAGTAGACTTTCTAGCCAGAGAATGTAGAAAAGAAATAAAGGCATCCAAATTGGAAAGGAAGAATTAAAATTATATTTGTTCATAGATATGATCATATATGTAGAAATCCCTGAAAACTCACCACAAAAACTGAATAAATTAATTCAGCAAAGTAGCAGGATAGTAAGTCAGTATACAAAATTCAGTTGCATTTCTATACATTAATCACAAACAATCTGAAAGGGATATTATGAACACAACTCTATTTACACAACAGCATCAGGACACTCAGTCTTGGCCACCAAGGACCCTTGTAATGTTTGCCATTGCTGACCTCAGCTGATGGAGCTGCAAGAAGTGTATTCCATTATATTCTCACCTGGGCTACAGCTGCTGCACCCTACCTACTTAACACTCCATCAAGTGAGCAGATTTCAATTCATTGTAACAAGAAACAGAAAACCTAAGGAAACATAGCACCCACCAGAGAAATACAATAATTTTCAGGGACTGACTCCAAAGAAATTGGGATACGTTAATTGCCTTACAGAAAATTAAAAACGACTGATTTAAGGAAGTTCAGTGTGCTACCAGAGAAGAGAGAAATCATTAATACACAAAAGGAGACATTTAATAAAGAAATAGAAATCCTAAAAAATTACCAAACATTTTGGAGGTGAATATAATGCATGAAATTAAACGTGAAATAGAAAGCAGCAGCAGCAGACTTAATCAAATAGAAGGAGGAATTTGTCAACTGGAGGATAAATTATTTGAAAATATCCAGTAGAGGAGAAAAATAAAGAATGAAAAGGTAGTAAGGGAAGTTTACAGGATTTATGGGACACCAGCAGGAGAGTGAATGTTCACACAGGATTTATAGAAGGAAAGGAGAGAGGTAAAGGGTGGAAGGCTAATTGAAAGAAATAATGGCTGAAAACTTCCCATATCTGAGGTTCTCCCCAGATTTATGGACATCTAGGTACATGAAGCTCAAAGAATTACAATTAGGTTCCATCTAAAAGAGATTTCACCTAGATATATTACCATCAAACTGTAAAAAATGGAAGACAAGATAATTTTGAAAGTGGCAAGATGAATAAAGTTCTTACATCTACAGGAACCTCCATAAGGCTATCAGTGGATTTCTGAGCAGAAACTTTCCAGGCCAGGAAACAACAGAATTATATATTCGAAGTTCTGAAAGATTAAAAAAACTGCCATCTGAGAATACATTACACAGCAAAGCTGTCCTTCAGATATGAAACAGATACAAGACTTTCTCAGGTAAACAAAAGTTGAGGGAGTTTATCACCAACTACTCTTACCTTACAAGATATGCCAGAGGGAGTTATTCAAGCTTAAATGGAAGGATGCTAATTAGTAACATGAAAACATACGAAAGTACAAAATTCACTGATAAATAAATAAATATATAGGCAACTTAAGAATACTCTAATAGTGTAATGGTAGTATATAAGTCACATAACTCTAGTATAAAGGTTAAAAGAAAAATAATTAAAAATTACTATCGTTTTAATAATTTCTCAATGGATACACAATATTAAAAGGTATACCTTGGGGCATCAAAAATAAAATGTAGAGGGGGAAGTATAAGATCAAAATATTCCCCCCAAACAAAGAGGGGACAATCCCAACTTATTTTACAAGGCTAGCATTGCTCTCATACTAAGGCCAGACAAGGACAATATAAGAAAAGAAAATAACTGGCCAATATTTTTTATGACAGTACACTTAAAAATTTTCAATCAAATGTGATCAAACTTAATTTAACCACACATTAAAAAAATCATATATCACAAACACATGGGATTTATCCTTAGTACATAAGGACAGTTAAATGTATATATGCAATAAATGGGATACATTACATTAATAAAATCAAAGATAAAAATCATACAATCATTTTGATAAGTGCAAATAATGCAGTTCACATAATTCAACATCCTTCCATGATAAAAACTGTGAACAAATTAGGTATAGAAGGAATGTACTGCAACACAATAAAGGCCATATATGAAAAGCCCACAGCTAACATCATACTCAATGCTGAAAAGCTGAATGCCTCTCCTCTAAGATGAGGAACAAGAAAAAGATATTCTCACCACTTCTATTCAACACAGTACTGGAAGTCCTAGCCAGAGGAATTGGGCAAGAAAAACAAATAAATACACTTGAATCAGAAAGAAGGAAGTAAAATTGTCTCTGTTTGCAGATGATACGATCATATATGTAGAAAATGCTACAGACTCCACAAAAAACACTTGTTAGAAGTAATAATCTAATTCAGTAAAGTGTCAGGATACAAAATCAGCATTCAGAAATCATTTGCATTTCTATACACCTAATAATGAACAACCTGAAAAACAAATTAAGAAAACAATTTCATTTAAAATAGCATCAAAAAGAAGAGAGCTCCTAAATAAATCCTTTCATATATGAACACATGATTTCTGACAAGCATGCCATGTCCATTCAATGGAGAATGGATTACCTTTTCAACAAATTGTGTCAGGAAAACTGGATATCTTCATGTGAAAGAATGAAGTTGAGACCTTTACCTAACTCCATATACAAAAATTAACTCAAAGTGGACCACAAACCTAAATGTATGACCTAAAACTATAAAACTCTTAGAAGAAAACATGGGGCAAAAACTGCATGACATTGGATTTGGTATTGATTTCATTTGGATATGAGATAATACCAAAGGCACAGGTAAAATAAAAAATAGAGAAATTGGACTGCATAACATTTAGGCATACATTTAACCAAGGAAGTAAAAGACCTAGACACTGAAAACTATGAAACATTGAAAGAATTCTAAGATGACACAAATAAATGGAAAGATATCTGGTGTTTGTAGATCAATAGAATCAATATTGCTGAAATATCTATACTACTCAAAGTGATCTACAGATTCAAGGCAATGCCTATCAAATTTCCAGTGACTTTTGTTCACACACATATACAAAAAAATCCTAAAATTTGAAAGAAACTACAAAAGACTTTAAAGATCTAAAGCATTCTTGAGCAATAAGAACAAAGAGGCATTACACATGCTTATTTTGAATTATATTTCAAAGTTATAGCAACCAAAACAGCATGGTACTGGTATAGAAATAAACCAGTGCAACAGAATAGAAAGCACAGAAATAAACCCACACATTTATGGTCAACTAATCTTTGACAAAGACAACAAGAGTACATAATGGGGAAAGGGTACTCTCTTGAATGGCACTGGGAAACCAGGATATCCATATGCAAAAAAATGAAATTGGAACCTTACCCTACACTTTACAGAAAAGTGAATAAGATTTAAACATATGACCTGAAACCATAAAACCTATAAAAGAAAACAGGGGAAAACTCCTTGCCATTGGTCTTTGTGATGATTTTTTAGATGTGACATCAAAAGCACAAGGAATAAAAAGCAAAAATAAATTAGAACTACATCAAACAAAAAAGTACACAACAAAGGAAACAACAGAATGGAAAGGCAGCACATGTAGTGGGAGAAAATATTTCCAACCATATATCTGACAAGCTATAAATATCAATATAAGGAACTCATATAACTAAATAGCAAAAAAATCTTCATAATCCCATTAATAACCTGTTAAGATGGACAAGGGACTGAAGAGACATTTATCCAAAGAAGACATACAGATGGTCAACAGGTATATGAAAAGGTGCTTAACATCACTTATCATCAGGGAAATGCAAATCAAAACCACACTGAGATATCACCTCACAACTGTTAGAATAGCCATTATCAAAAAGTCAAAAGATAGCAAGTGTTGGTGAGGATGTGGAGAAAAGGTGTCCCTTATACATTTTTGTTAGGAATGTAAATTGATACAGTCATTATGGAAAACATGATAGATCTTCTTTACAAAATTAAAAATGGAACTGCTATATAATCCAGCAGTCTCAGTTCTGGGTATATCTAAGGAAAACAAAGTCAGTATCCTGAAGAGGTATCTGCACTCCCATGTTCATTGCAACATTACAGTAGTCAAGAAATGAACAACATAGTGTTCATTTATGGATGAGTGGATAAAGAAATGTGGACCAGGCATGGTGGCTTGTACCTGTAATCCCAGTACTTGGGGGTGGCCAAGGTGGGAGATAGCTTGAACATAGGAGTTTGAGTCCAGCCTGGGAAACATAGTGATACCCTATTCTATATAAAATTTTAAAAATTAGCTGGACATGGGGGCACATGACTGTGGTCCCAGCTACTCGGGAGGCTGAGGCAGGAGTATCACTTGAGTCCAGGAGGCTGAGGCTACAGTGAACTGTGATTGTGCCACTGTACTCCTGCCTGGATGACAGATGGAGATCCTGTCTCAAAAAGAAAGAAAGGAAGAAAACATTGTGTGTGTGTGTATCACCAAAATCCCAAATAAACACATCACATACACACACACACACACACACACACACACAAAATGAAATATTCATCCTTTAAAAAGTAGGAAATCATGCAATTTGTGACAACATAGATGAACCTGGAGGATATTATGCTAAGTGAAATAGCCAGACACAGAAAGACAAATACTGCACTATCCCAGTTACATATGGAATTCTAAAAAGCTTGAACTCAGAGAAACAGAATAGAAGGGTGGTTACTAGGGGTCAGGGAGTGGGGGAATTAGGAAATGTTGGTTGAAGGGTAAAACGTAGAGTTATCAGATGAATAAGTTCTTGAGACATAATGTCCAGATTGGTGACTATAGTTAATATATTCTAACTTGGAATTTGCTAAGAGTATAGCTTAGGTTTTCTGACCACACACACGCACACATGTGGCAACTACGTGAGGTATATGTTAATTGGCTTGATTGTAGTAATCATTTCACAGTAGGTAAAATATGTTCTTAAATATATGCACTTTTAATTTGTCAATTATACCTTAATAAAAGCTGAAAAAAGCGTCAAGAATAACATACTTAGGAATCAACTTTACCAAGGAGGTGAAAGTCTTGTACAATGAAAATTATAAAACAATGCTGAAAGAAATTAAAGTAGACATAAAGGGAAAACACATCCTATGTTCATGGATTGGAAGACCAATATTGTTAAGGTGTCAATACCACACAAAACAATCTACAAATCCAAGAGAATCCCAATAAAAATCCTAATGATGTTATCTGCAGAAAGAAGAAACCCCATCCTAAAATTCATATGGAATCTCAGGGGACCTTGAATAGCTAAAACATTCTTGAAAATGATGAACAACATTGGAGGACTCACACTTTCTGATTTCAAAACTTACTACAGGCCAGGTAAAATGGCTCACACCTGTAATCTCAGCACTTTTGAAGGCTGAGGTGGGAGGACTGCTGAGCCCAGGAGTTTGAGACCAGCCTGGGGAACACAGGGAGACCTCATCTCTACAAAAAATAAAATAATCGGCCAGGTGTAGTGGTAAACACTTGTATTCCCAGCTACTCAAGAATCTGAAGTGGGAGGATTGCTTGAGCCTGGGAGATTGAGGTGGCAGTAAGCAGTGATAATGCCATTGTACTCCAGCGTGGGCAATAGAATGAGAATGTCTGAAAAACAAACAAAAACCCCAACTTATTACAAAGCTACAGTAATCAAAACTATGTGGTATTGATATAAAGAAAGATGTAGAGACCAATGGAATTCAATAGAGAGCCCAGAAATAAACCATTGTATACATGATCAAATGATTCCTGAGAAGAGTGCCAAGAGCATTCAATAGGGAAAGTGCTGTATTTTCAACAAATGGTGCCAGGAAAACTGAAGTTGAGACCCTTACCTAATACTATGTACAAAAATTAACTAAAGAGAATGAAGTTCAGATCCTTACCTAACACCATGTATAAAAGAGAATGAAGTTGAGACCCTTACCTAACACCGTGTAGAAAAACTTACTCAAAATGGGTCAAAGTCCTAAAACTATAAAGTCTTATAAGGAAACATAGGGGAAAAATTTTACATCATTGGATTTGGCAGTGCTTCTTGCGTATGACACCAAAGGCACAGGCAATAAAAGTAAAAATAGATAAATTGTACTTGCACAGGCAATAAAAGTAAAAATAGATAAATTTAAAAAATTTACATTGTGTACATTAAAAGAATATCAACTAAGTAATAAGACAACCTACAGGATGGGATAAAATATTTGCAAATCACATACCTGATAAGGGATTAATGCCCAGATTATATAGAGAACTTCTAAAAGTCATCACCAAAAAACAATGCAACTGAAAAATGGGCAAAGGGGCCGGGCACAGTGGCTTATGCCTGTAATCCCAGTACTTTGGAGGCCAAGGCAGGAGGATCACGAGGTCAGAAGATGGAGACCATCCTGGTTAACACAGTGAAACCTCATCTCTACTAAAAATACAAAAAACTAGCCGGGCGTGGTGGCAGGCGCCTGTAGTCCCAGCTACTCGGGAGGCTGAGGCAAGAGAATGGCATGAACCCGGGAGGTGGTGCTTGCAGTGAGCTGAGATGGTGCTACTGCACTCCAGCTTGGGCAACAGAGCGAGACTCCTTCTCAAAAGAAAGAAAGAAAGAAAGAAAAAACATGGGCAAAGGACTTGGACAGACATATCTCCAAAGAAGGTATACAAATGGAAATTGTACATGAAAAGTTGTTTAACGTCACCGATCATGAGGAAATACAAGTCAAAACTACAACCCTACATACACTCAGACGACTACTATTAAAAAACAATCACAGCCTAAGCAACACAGTAAGACCCATCTCTGGTACCAGCTACGTGGGAGGTTAAGGTGGGAGGATCGCTTAAGCCCAGAGGTCTAGGTTGAGGCTGCAGTGTGCCATAATCACACCACTGCATTCCAGCCTAGGTGACAGAGCCAGACCTTGTCTCAAAAAAGTCCCAAATAAACAGAAAATAACCAGTGCTGGTAGGGACATGGAGAAATTGGAATCCTTGTGCACTGTTAGTGGGAATGCAAAATGGTGCAGCCTCTATGTTAAACAGTTTGGTGGTTCCTTCAAAAATTAAAAACAGAATTATCTGATCCATCAACTCTACTTCCGTGTATTTACCCAGAAGGATTAAAAGCAGAGTCTCAAAGATATATTTGTGTACCTGTATACCCATGATTATAGTGGCATTATTTAGACCAGTTAAAACATCAGTGCAAACCAAATGTCCATGGATGAATGGATAAGCAAAATGTGGTGTATACATACAATGTAATATTATTCAGCTTTAAAAATAAAAAAGAAATTCTGACACATGCCACGACATGGATGAACCTCGAGGCCATTATGTTAAATGAAATACAGCAGTCACAAAAAGAGTACTGTATGTTTCCACTTACATGAGGTAGAATAGTCAAATCAGAGACATAGAAAGTAAAAGGTGGTTTTCAAGAGATGGAGGTGGTGGGGGAATTAGGGAATTATTGTTTAATGGATATAGAGTTTCATAATTACAAATGACAAGTGTTATGGAGATGGATGATAGTGATGATTGCACAACATTGTGAAAGTATCTAATACGTTCACTGAATTGTACACTAAAATTGGTTAGGATGGTAATTTTTATGTTAAGTGTATTTTACCACAATAAAAGATTTGGAAATCAACAATAAACAGAAATCCCAGAAGATAACATAAGAAGAAATCTAGATGATCTTTAGTTTGGTGATGACGTTTTAGATATGACACCAAAGGCATGATTCATGAAAGAAATAATTGATAAGCTGGACTTTGTTAAAAATAAAAGTTTCTGCTCTGTAAAACATACTCTCAAGAGGATGAAAGGACAGGCCACAGAAGGGAGACAATACTTGTAAAAAATATATCTGATAAAAGACTGTTATCCAAAATATAGAAAGAACCTTAAAAACTTAACAATTAGAAAACAAACAACCTGATTACAAAATGAACTGAAGACCTTAACAGACATCTCACCGATGAAGATACACAGACAGCAACTAAGTATACGAAAAGATGCCCCACATCTTATGTCATTAGGGAAATGGAAATTAAAACAAGAAATGTGATATATCTACACGCTTATTAGAATGGCCAAAATTCAAAACCCTGACAGTACCAAATGCTTGCCAATATGTGGGGCAACAGGAACACTCATCCATTGCTGGTGGGAATGCAAAATGGTACAGCCACTTTGACATACACCATTAATGGGAATGTAAAGTAGTGCAGCCCTGGTGGAAAAGAGTTTGGTGGTTCTTCAAAAAATTAAAAATGGAATTATCACAGGATCCATCAATTCCACTTCTGAATGTGTATATATATCCCCCAAATAATCCAAAGTATATTGAAATTGGTGGTTTCTTATAAAATTAAACATTTTCTTACCATGCAATTCAGCAATCACATCCTTGGTATTTACTCAAAGGAGGTGAAGACTTACATTCACATAAAAATCTGCACATAGATGTTTACAGAAGCTTTATTTGTGATTGTTGAAATTGGAAGCAACCGAGATGTCCTTCCGTAGGTGAGTAGACAGATAAACTGTAGTACATCCAGGCAATGAAATACTATTCATCACTAAATAGAAATGAGCTATAAAGCCATGAAAAGATAGGGAGGTAATTAAAAAACATATTACTATGTGAAATAAGGCAATGTGAAGATACTACATACTATATGATTCCAATCATATTGCATTTCAGAAAAGACAATGCTATGGAGACAGTAAAAAGTTCAGTGGTTGCCAAGGGTTGGTGGGGAAGAAGGGATGAATAGGCAGTGCAGAGTACTTTTAGGGCAGTGAAAATGTACAAATGTATATAAATATACAGTATCTGTATGATACTATAATGGTAGATACATGTATATTAGTCTGTTCTCACACTGCTATAAAGAACTACCTGAGACTGGGTAATTTGTGAGAAAATATGTTTAATTGACTCACAGTTTTGTAGACTGTACAGTAAGCATGACTGGCAGGCCTCAGAAACTTAAAATCATGGTGGAAGGCGAAGGAGAAGCAGGCACATCTTTACCATGGAGAGGGAAAGAAAGCGAGATGGGAAGTGCCACACACATTTAAACAACCAGAACTCATGAGAACTCACTTACTATCATGTGAACAGCAAGGGGAAGTTTGCCCCCATGATTCAGTCACCTCTCACCAGGCCATCTCCCCTGACACATGGGGATTACAGTTCTAGATGAAATTTGGGTGGGAACACAGAGCCAAACCATATCAACATGTTCCACATTTGTAGAAACCCACAGAATGTATACCCCAAGAGTGAGCCCTAATGTTAACTAGGGACTTTGATAATAAAGTATAAATGCAGATTCATAAGTTGTAACAAAGTTGCCACTCATAAGTTGCCACTCATAAGTTCATAAGTTGCCACTCTGGTGGGAGAGTTGGTAATGGGAAAAGCTGTGTATGTATGGGTGCAGTGGGTATATGGGAAATCTCTGTACTTTCCTCTCAATTTTGCTGAACCGTAAAACTGCTCTAAAAAGATAAAGTCTTTAAAATACACATAAACACATACAGACAATCGAATAGAGCATTGTAATGGTACATTACCGAAAATCAACAAACACAAAAAAAGGCAGTAAGGGAGGAAATGTTGTATTTAAAAAGTGTAAGGGGGGGAAAAAAAGGCACAAAATGTCAGAATTTCTTTTTTATAAGTACTTTAAATGTAAATTGATTAAATTCTCCAAAAGGCAGAGGTTAGCAGAATGGATTTAAAAGAAAACCATCAACCTATGTTATTTATAACAAATTCGCTTTTGATCTAAAGACACAAGTAGATTGAAAGTGAAAGAATGAAAAATGATGTTTCATACAAATAGTAACCTAAAGAAAGCTGGAGGTAAGTATACTAATAAAAGAAATAAACTTGAATTTTAAAATTGTTAGAGGAGACAAAAGAGGACATTACATACTGAGAAAATGGTAAATTACTCAAGACTTTGTAATTGGAAATGTAGACACACCAAAATATAGAGCCCCAGAATATAAGAAAATATATTGACAGAATTGGAGTTTAAAAGACAGTTCTACAATAATGCTTAGGGACTTCAGTAAGTTACTTTCAGCAATGGGTAGAATCAAAGAAGAAATGAAAACAGAAACTTAAAAATATCTTCAGACAAATGACAGTGGAAACACAACATACCAAAAGCAAAACATTCAGCAAAAGCAGTTCTAAGAGGGAAGTTTACAGTGCTAAATGCCTTGCCTACATTAAAAAAAGAAGAGATATCTCAAATAAATAGCCTAAAATTATACCTCAAGGAATTAGAAAAAGAAGAACAAACTAAAGCCAAAGTTAGCAGAAGGAAAGAATAAAGATCAGAACAGAGACAAATTAGAATAGAAAAACCATAGGGGAAAAAAGTCAATAAAACTAAGACTTCAATTTTTGAAACAAAGAATTGATTTTTGAAAAATAAAATCAACAAACTCTTGGACCAAGAAAAAGAGAAGACAAAATCAGAATGAAAATGGAGAATATATTACAACAGGTACTTCAGAAATAAAAAGGATCATAAGGGACTTTTATGAACAATTATATCCAAACAAATTGAATAACCTAGAGGAAATGGATAAATTGCTAGAAAAAATACAACCTGCTAAGATTAAATCAGGAATAGAAAGCCTGAACAGACCAACAGCAAAGAGATCACAGTGGTAAACTAAAGAGCTTCTGCAAAGCAAAAGAAATTATCAGTAAACAGACAACATATACAATGGGAGAAAAAATATTTGCAAACTGTTCATCTGACAAAGGTCCTATATCCAGAATCCATAAGGAACTTAAACCGATCAACAAGCAAAAAACAAATAATCCAATTGAATCGGCAAAGGACATGAACATACATTTCTTAAAAGAAAATACACAAGTAGCCAAACAAAAAAACATGCTCATGATCACTAATAATCAGAAATGTGAGTCACAGCCACAATGAGACCAGGCGCAGTGGCTCACACCTGTAATCCTAGCACTTTGGGAGGCCGAGGCACGTGGATCATCTGGGGTCAGGCATTCGAGACCATCCTGGCCAACATGGTGAAACTCCGTCTCTACTAAAAACACAAAAAGTAGCCAGGTGTGGTGGCAGTCACCTGTATTCCCAGCTACTCGAGAGGCTGAGGCAGGCGAATTGCTTGAACCCGGGAGGTGGAGGTTGCAGTGAGCTGAGATTGTGCCACTGCACTCCAGCCTGGAAGACAGGGCAAGACTCTGTCTCAAAACAAACAAACAAAAAAAAAAACAACAAAAAAAACCCCACCAAGTCATAATGAGATACCATCTCACACCAGTCAGAATGGCAATTATTAAAAAGTCAAAAAAATAAAAGTGGCTGGGAAGGCTGCAGAGAAAAGAGAACACTTAAACACTGTTGGCAGGAATACAAATTAATTCAGCCATTGTGGAAAGCAGCTTGGAGATTTCTCAAATGAAAAACTGAAAACAGAACTACCATTTGACCCAGCAATCCCATTACTGGATATATATTCAAAGGAAAATAAATTGTTCTATCAAAAAGACACATGCACTTGTATGTTCATCACAGCACTATTCACAATAGCAAAGACATGGAATCCACTTAGATGCCCATCGATGGTGGATTGGATAAAGAAAATGTGGTACATGTACACCATGAAATACCACGCAGCTGTAAAAATGAATGAACTCAGCCAGGTGCGGTGGCTCTCACCTGTAATCCCAGCACTTTGGGAGGCCAGGCAGGTGGATCACCTGAGGTCAGGAGTTCGAGACCAGCCTGAGCAACATGGAAAAACTCCACCTCTACTAAAAATATGAAATTAGCTGGGCATGGTGGTGCATGCCTCTAATTCCAGGTACTCAGGAGGCTGAGGCAGGAGAATCACTTGAACCCGGGAGGCAGAGGCTGCAATGAGCCGAGATTACACCATTGCACTCCAGCCTGGGCAACAAGAGCGAAACTCCATCTGAAAAAAAAAAAAAAAAAAAAAAAAAAAAAGAAAGAAAGAAAGAAAGAAAGAAAGAAAGAAAGAAAGAAAAGATGAATGAACTTATGTCCTTTGCAGCAACATGGATGCAGCTAGAGACCACTATCTTAAGCAAATTAATGCAAGAACAGAAAACCAAATACTGCATGTTAAACACTGAGTAAACATGAACATAAAGATGATCAACAGACACTGGGGACTACTTGGGGGAGGAACAGAGAGGTGGGCTGAAAAACTACCTACTGGGTACTATGCTCACTACCTGGGTGATAGGCTTATCCACACCCCAAACCTCAGCATCATGCAATATACTCAATATACCCATCATGCAACGTACAAACCTGTACCTATACCCTCTAAATCAAAAATAAAAGTTAAAAAAAAAAAAAAACCCTCCAACAAAGAAAAGCCCAGAACCAGATAGCTTCATGGCTGAATACTACCCAATATTCAAATAATACTAATACTTGTTAAACTCTTCCCAAAAAAATGGAGCTAAACGGAATACTTCCTAACACATTTTATGAGGCTAGCATCACCTTGATACCCAGGTGAGACAAAGGCATCACCGGAAAGGAAACTGTAAGCCAATATAACCCTAGAATACTGATGCAAAAATCCTTAATAAAATATTAGCAGACTAAATTTAACAACACAGCAAAAAGATTATACATCATCTCCATGTGGAATTAATCCCTGGCATGCAAGTCTGGTTTAATATACATGTGGCAATCAATGTGATATACACTAATAGACTGAAAGATGAAAACCACATGATCATCTCAATTGACACACAGAAAGCATTTGATGAAGTTGGACATCCTTTCTTGATAAATTCTAACAGTTCAGGTATAGAAGGAACACTCCTCAATATAATGAATGCCATTTATGAAAAGCCCACAGCTAACATTATAATCAATGAGGGAAAACAAAAGCTCTTCCACTATGATCCAGTACAAGGCAAGGATGCCCACTCTAGCTGCTTCTACTCAATGTAGTACTGGAAGTACTAGCAAGACCAAACAGACAAGAAAAAGAAATGAAAGGCATTCAAATCAGAAAGAAGTAATATTATCTCTATTTGAAGATGACGTGATCCTACATATAGAAAACCCCAAAGACTCTGCTAAAGAAACCTGTTAGAACTAATAAATGAGTTCAGTAAAGTTGTAGAATATAAATCAATATAAAAAAGTAGTTGCATTTCTATACACAAATAATGACCTGGCCAAAAAAGAAATCAAGAAAACAATCCCATTTATGATAGCATAAAAAAAATGCTTAGGAATAAATTTAGCCAAGAAGATGAAAGACCTGTACACTGAAAACTATGAGTCATTGATGAAAGAAATTAAACAAGATACAAATAGATGGAAAGATATCCCATGCTCATGAATCTGAATAATATTGTTAAAATGTCAATAATATCCAAAGCAATATACAGATTGAATAAAATCTCTATCAAAATCCCATGGAAAATTTTTTTAAATTCTGAAGTTCGTATGGAATATCAAGAACCTTTACTAGCCAATGAAATTCTGAAAATTCTGTTCTGAAAAACAAAGTTGGAGACATCATACTTTCTGGTTTATTTTACAAAACTATTGATCAAACAGTATGGTCCTGGCATGAAAAACAAACATGTAGACCAGTGGAACAGAATAGAGAGCCAAGAAAGAAATTCAAAGATATACGATCAACCAATTCTCCACAAGAACATGAAGAAAACAACACAGAAAGGATAGTCTCGCTCATAAATGATGTTAGGAAACCCAGTTTTGTGTCTTGTCCAAACCATGGCCCGCAGACCACATGTAGCCCAGGATGGCTTTAATGAGGCCCAACACAAATTTGTAAACTTTCTTAAAACATTGAATTTTTTTTTTTTTTTTTTGCATTTATTTTAGCCAATCAGCTGTTGTTATTGTTAGCGTATTTTATGTGTGGCCCAAGACAATTGTTCTTACAATGTGGCCCAGGGAAGCCAAAAGATTGGATATCACTGCCTTACACCATAAATAAAAATAAACTCAAAATGGATAAAAGACCTAAGCATAAGACCAAAACCCAAAACCAGAAGAAAACAGAAGGGAAAAGCTCGACATGGCTCTGGCAGTGATTTTTTGGAGATCACACCAAAAGCTCAGGCTACAAAAACAAATAATTGGTATACCGTCAAACTAAAAAACTTCTGCACAGGAATGGAAACAGTCAACAAAATGAAAAGGTAACCTATGGATTCGAAGAAAATATTTGCAAACCATGTATCTTATAAGGGGATAATATCCAAAATTTATAAGGAATGCATACAACTCAATAGCAAGAAAACAGATAACCCAATTAAAAAATGGGCAATGGACCTGAGTAGACATTTTTGCAAAGAAGTTATAAAAATGGCAAACACATATATGAAAAGACATTTAATATCATTAATCATCAGGGAAATGCAAATCAAAATTACCATGAGATATCACCTCACACCCATTAGGATAGCTATTAAGTGTTGGCTAGGGTTAGGGAACTCTTGTACAGTGTTGGTGGGACTGTAGATTGGTGTAGCCATAATGAAAAACAGAATGGTGACTCCTAAAGGAATTGAAAATATACCATCATCCGACCCAGTAATCCCTCTTCCTGGGTATATTCCTAAAGAAAATGAAATCGCCACCTCGTAAAGATATCTGCACTCTTATATTCATTGTGGCATTATACGCATGAGTCACAATATATAAACTTAAGTGTCCTTTGATGGATGAATAAACTGTGGTGTATATGTGTGTGTATATGTGTACAATGGGATATTATTCCGCATTAAAAAAGAAGGAAATCCTGCCACTTGCCATATGGATGAAACTGGAAGACATTATGCTAAGTTAAATAAGCCAAATACAAATGAAAGTTTTAAATAATCTCACTTATATGTAGAATCTTAAAAAGAAAAAAGTCAAATATACAGAGATAGAATAAAATAGTTGTTACCGTGGGCAAGGTGTGGTGAAAGAAAATGGAAAGATGTAGGTCAAAGGATACAAAGTAGCAGATATATAGGATAAACAAGTCTAGAGATCTAATGTATAACATGAGAATAGTTAATAGTGTATTGCATTTGGAATTTTTGTCAATTGAGTAGATTATAGCTTTTCTCACTTATACACACAAAAGAATAACTGTGAGATGATGGATATATTAATTTGCATCACTATGTTAGTGATTTAACTGTATGTTTTATACACTAAATATGCATATTTTTAAAATTAAAAAAAAACAAAAACCACAAGATAATGTACAGCCAGACAAAAGCCCAATAAGAAAAGAGAGGACTTGAACAATACTATAAACCAACTAGACCTACAAACAAATATGGACATTCCACTTAACTACACATTCTTCTTAAGTGCACATGGAACATTCCCCAGGAGGGATGATACGTTAGGCCACAAAAAAGTCTCAATAAATTTAAAAATAAAGAAATCACATGAAATATCTTCTCTAACTACAATATAGTGAGGCCAGAAATCTGTAACAGAAGAAAAATCTAAAAATTAACAAATTCATGGAAATAAAACTACACACTCTTTAAAAATTATTATGTCAAAGAAGACATCAGAATGAAAATTATAAAATACTTTCAAAAAGTGAAAATGAAGACACAACATACTCAAACTTATGGGATGTAGTGAAAGAAGTGCTTAGAGGAAAAATTATAGCTGTGAATGCCCACACTGAAAAAGAAGGAGGATCAATAACCTAATATTATACCTTATGTAACTAGAAAAAGAAGAACGAACTAAACCTAAAGTTAAAAGAGAGAATGAAATAATATGTATGAGAGTGGAGATAACTGAATTCGAGATTAAATACACAACAGAGATAATTTAACAAAACCAAAAGTTGCTTATTTTTGAAAAGATCAAAGTTGAAAACCTTTAACTAGAATTAGTAAGAAAAAATTAGAGAAGTTGCACATATCTAAAATCATAAACAAAAGTAGGAACACAACAGAAAAAAACAAAAATAAGAAAAAAAGTGGGAACAATATAACCTTATGGAAATAAAAAGTGTGATAAGAGAATAGTATGAATAACTGTATACCAACAAATTATATAACCTACATAAAATGGACAAATTCACAAAATACTAATATAAAAAAGAAATTGAAATTATGAGCAGACCCATAACAAGTAGAAAGTTTGAATCAGTAACCAAAAACCTTCCAATGAAGAAAATGCTATGACCAGATGGCATCACTGTTGAATTATACCAAACACTTGAAGAATTAACTCAAACTCTTCCAAAGAACAGAGGAGGAGAAAACACTTTGCAATACATTCTATGAGGCCAGTATTACATGGATTCCAAAGCCAGACAAATATACCACAAGAAAAGAAAAACTAGATACTAAAATATTTTATTTAACAAAGTACTAGTAAGCCAAATTCAGCAGCATATTAAAAAGGATTATATACCATGACCACATGGAATTTATCTCAGGAATGCAAGGGTGGTTCAGTACAAGAGTATCAATCAGTGTAATACACCACATTAATAAAATGAAGAAAAAAAACCCCATGTGATCATTTCAATTGACTCAGAACAAGCATTTGACAAAATTCAACAACCTTTCAGGATAAAAACATGGAACTTTCAAAATGTGTTAAAGAGGATTTGTGAAAAATCCACAGCTAATATACTTAATGAGAAAAAAACTGAAAAATTTCTCCCATAACCAAAAATAAGATATGGCTATATGCTTTACCCAGTGCTACTGAACAATGTACTGAAAGTTTTAGCCATGACAATTAGGCAGATAAATAAACAAACAGGTAAATGAATAGCATCCAAATTGGAAAGGAAGCAGTAAAACTCTTTATTCAATAATGACATCTTATATCTAGAAAATCTCAAAGAATCCACAAACTAGTAGAGCTAATAAACAAGTCCATCAAAATTGCAGGGTATATGTTCAACATTTATTTAAAAAAATCATTTGTGCCTCTATATACCAGGAATGAACAGCCCAAGAAGGAAGTCAGTTTTTAAAATTCTACTTATAATAGCATCAAAAAGAGTAAAATAGCTGGGAATAAATTAAACCAAGAAGGTGAAAGACTTCTGCACTAAAGACTACAAAACACTGTTGACAAAAATTAAAGAAGACCTAAATAAATAGAACTATACATCCTGTGTTCACAGATTGGAAGATTTAATATTGTTAAGTTGACAATATTACCCAGTGATCTACAGATTCAATGCAACCCCTATCAAAATCCCAAGGGCCTTTTTATTTGCAGAAATTTAAAAACTGATTTTACAATGTAAATGGAATTTTTCCAGGGCCCTAAATAATCTAAAATCAATTGAAAAAGAACAAAGTTGGAAGACTCAGGCCTGCCATTTTCAAAACTTTTACAAAGCTGCAGTAATCAAAATAATGTGGTACTGACACATTGTGGTCTCTAGGACACAAGGATGGACATATAGACCAATGGAATATAATAGAGAACATAGAAATAAACACATATATGGTCAATTCATTTTCAACAAATGTGTCAAGAAATCAGTGGAAAGAGTAGTCTTTTAACAGATGGTGCTGGGGCAACTGGATCCTCATATATCAAAGAATGAAGTTGGACCCATACCTCATAGCATATAAAAATTATCTCAAAATGGATCAGAGACCAAAAAATAAGAGTTAAAGGCATAAATTCCTTAGTAGAAAACATGAGTAAATCTTTATGACTTGAGATTGGAAATAAATTCTTAGAAATGGCACAGAGAACACAACATTGTAAATGTACTAAGTGACACTGAATTGTATATTTTGAAATGTTATTTAAAAAAATTTAAAGGGTGCATAGAAGACTAAAAAGCAGCACAGACAGAATTATCACCAGAAAAATAAGGCTCAACATTAAATGTCAACATGGAGAACACATGTCAGAAATAGACAGCCCAGAGCAGCAACTATAGTGGAGGCTCTTGCGAATGACTAAGATTTGAGGTGGCAGCCTCAGAGAATCACTTCTTGGGGGTAGATTCGATTGATAGAGTAGATGTATCTCTCAGAGACATGGTAGGAAAGCCAAAGAATGGTGAGCATAGCTGCCATTTAGAAACTACCTACACATGCAAGCATAACAGATTGGTTGAAAGGTTATAGTACAGACACACTAAGGAATACTATGCAACTTTAGCAATAAAATGAGAAAGATCTCTGTGAATGGATATTGAGTGATTTCTAGGAGATGTTAGGTGAGAAAAGCAAAATTCAAAAGAGCATATATAGAATAGTACTTTTTTGAGAAATGAGAAAATTATCATGTCTCATAAAGAACACACACACACACAAACTATAAACTAGAAAACACTGAAACTAGTTACCTATAAGGGGTAGGGGGAATTAGGATGGAAGAGAGATGGATGAGAGGAAGATTTCTCTCAGTAGCTCCTTTTGTTTAGTATTGACTTTTGGAAGTATGTTAATGTTATATGTATTTTAAAAATAAAATGAACAAGATAGGGACCACTTCTGAGATGGTGGAATGAGCACCTTGGTATAACCACTCCCTGAAAAGCAATGATAAAACTGGACAAAACTGTCAAAAACAACCATTTAAGAAGTCTGGAAATCAACCAAAGAAATATAAAAATTGAAAAGTGCTAATTAAATAAAAAAAAAATTAAACCTTCCTAAGAATAGCAGGGTTTGTTCTGATTTAACATGGGGCTGCCATCTCCCCACCCAAGCTCAGGGGCACAGTAGATTTAAGGACCAGCAACCAAGAAGGCTCATCTGATGTTGAATTCCACAGAAAACCCTATGCACTATGTCAAGCAACAGCGATTTCAGTGGCAAATAATTGGAGGCAGCCAACATCACAGCAACCTAATGTTCCAATACTGGTTGGGCAAGCGACAGATTAAGAAAAATTTTAAAAGGAAGTCTGGAGATATGGAAGATTGTACATTCTCACAGGAGAGATCAGAGAGGTTTCCTGCTATCTACTTATCCTTGGCTGACTGTGAGACCTTTTGAAAACAGACAGTAAAATACAGGACAGAGTTGTAAAGTGCCTGAACTTTGAATGTCCCAACCCACACATAGATCCCCTCAGCAGAGGGTGGAAGATTCACTGGCTCAAGATGTTTAAACAAATGTCTGACTAATCATGGTTTAACCACTAGGTTATGCTGATCCAGGGGTGACACCAATGAAGCCGGGCTTACAAAACAAACATAAGAGTTAAAACAAACAAAACTGAGCAGAGACACCAGTGGCTGCACATTGCAGGAGAACACAGACGCTGCAGAATCCATGCAGAGAAGGCATAAACAAGTCAACAAACAAACGAGCAACAGAAATCATCCCTGGTTAGGGAGAAGAATTAGAATCCAGTTTCTATGATATATTATCTAAAATAAGTTTTTAACAAAAAAATATTATGAGATATGCAAAGAAACAGAAAATTGTGACCCTTAAACAAGAATAATGAGCAGTAAATAGGAATTATCTCTGAGGGGCCCCAAATGTTAGGGCGTGATTTCAAAATAAGTATCATAACTATGTTCAAAGAACCAAAAGAAACCACATTAAAGAATGAAAGTGTGATGACAAAGACTCATCAAATAGATAATATCAATAAAGAGATAGAAATGATAAAGTAAACCAAATAGAAGTTCTGTAGTTGTGAAATATAATAACTTAGATGAAAAACTCACTAGTGGGGCTAAGCAAATTTGACCTGGCAGAAGAATCAGTGAACTTGAACATGGATCCATAAAGATAATTCAGACTGTAGAAAGAAAAATAATGAAGAAAAATGAAGAGACACCCATTGGATACCATAATATAGTGGTCCCTAACCTTTTTGGCACGAGGGAACAGTTTTGTGGAAGACAATTTTTCCACAGCCAGCTGGGGGAGGCTTTAGTTAGATTCTCATAAGGAGTGCACAACCTAGATCCCTCACATGCTCAGTTCACAATAGGATGTGCTCTCCTGTGAGAATCTAATGCCATCACTGATCCGACAGGAGGCGGAGCTCAGGCAGTAATGCTTGCTTGCCCACTGCTTACCTCCTGCTGTGTGGCCCAGTTTCTAATAGGCCACAGACTGGTACCAGTCCATGGCCCTAGGGTTGGGGAACCCCGTCCTAACAGGATATGTAACAATGTATGTGTAATTAAGTTGTAATATACATGTAATTAAGAGTAGAAAACATATGTGGAATTAAAGAGTAACAACATATGTGTTAATAAGAGTACTCAGAAGGAGAGAAGAGAAAAGGGCAGACAAAAATATTTGAGTAGATTATTAACCTGAAGCAGATTGTTTTCACTTAAGTTGCTTATTGTAACCTCCAGATTACACTTTCAAAATAGGGGACCCTTCCCCCCCTTCCCAGCGCCGCTGGGCCTGCAGGTCTCTGTTGAGCCGCGGACGTGGGTCTCAGTTCCGCAGGATGGGGTTTGTTAAAGTTGTTAAGAATAAGGCCTACTTTAAGAGATACCAAGTGAAATTTAGAAGACGACGAGAGGGTAAAACTGATTACTGTGCTCACAAACGCTTGGTGATACAGGATAAAAATAAATACAACACACCCAAATACAGGATGATAGTTCGTGTAACAAACAGAGATATCATTTGTCAGATTGCTTATGCCTGTATAGAGGGGGATATGATAGTCTGTGCAGCATATGCCCACGAACTGCCAAAATATGGTGGGAAGGTTGGCCTGACAAATTATGCTGCAGCATATCATACTAGCCTGCTGCTGGCCCGCAGGCTTCTCAATAGTTTTGGCATGGACAAGATCTATGAAGGCCAAGTGGAGGTGACTGGCGATGAATACAACGTGGAAAGCATTGATGGTCAGCCAGGTGCCTTCACCTGCTATTTGGATGCAGGCCTTGCCAGAACTACCACTGGCAATAAAGTTTTCGGCGCCCTGAAGGGAGCTGTGGATGGAGGCTTGTCTATCCCTCATGGTACCAAACGATTTCCTGGTTATGATTCTGAAAGCAAGGAATTTAATGCGGAAGTACACCAGAAGCACATCATGGGCCAGAATGCTGCAGATTGCATGCACTACTTAATGAAAGAAGATGAAGATGCTTACAAGAAACAGTTCTCTCAATACATAAAGAACAGCATAACTCCAGACATGATGGAGGAGATGTATAAGAAAGCTCATGCTGCAATATGAGAGAATCCAGTCTATGAAAAGAAGCCCAAGAAAGAAGTTTAAAAGAAGAGGTGGAACCGTCCCAAAATGTCCCTTGCTCGGAAGAAGGATCCGGTAGCTCAAAAGAAGGCAAGCTTCCTCAGAGCTCAGGAGCGGGCTGCTGAGAGCTAAACCAAACAATTTTCTATGATGATTTTTCAGATACAGGCAATAAACTTATGGACAGAAAAAAAAAAAAAATGAATGGGGGAAATAAACCAATAAAGGAATTAAAATGGTACTCTAGAACATATCTATTCAACATGCAGAAGGCAGTAAAGGAGGAAGAGAGGAACAAAAGTGATATGAGACATATAGAAAATAAATAACAACATGGTAGATATAAATCCTTCAGCATCAATAATTATATTACATATAAGTGAATTAAAAACTCAATAAAGGGCAGAGATTGCCAGACTGCCTTAAAAGCAGGATCCAAATATATATGGTCTGCAAGAGTCACACTTTAGATTCAAAGACATAGTTGAAAGTAAAATGGTGGAAAAAGATGACATGCAAACAGTAATAAGAAAGCTAGAGTGACTGTACTAAAATCAGACAAAATTGGCTAAGTGCAGTGGCTCACACCTGTAATCCCAGCATTCTGGGAGGCTGAAGCAGACAGAACACTCGAGGTCAGGAGTTCAAGACCACCCTGGCCAACATGGTGAAACCCTGTCTCTACTAAAAATTAGCTGGGCATGATGGCAGATGCCTATAGTCCCAGCTACTTGGGATGCTGAGGCAGGAGAACCACTTGAATCCGGGAGGCGGAGGTTGCAGTGAGCCAAAATCACGCTACTGCACTCCAGCTTGGGCGACAGAGTGAGACTCCATCTCAAAAATAAAATAAAATAAATAAAATCAGACAAAATAGACTTTAAAAACAAGCCGCGTTATTAGAGATATTGAGAAACATTTTACAATGTTTACAAGAGAGAAAATTTAACAGGAAGAAATAGAAATCATAAAAATCATAAATAAAAATTTATAACAGCTAAAAACACAGCCCTAAAGTATATGAAATAAAACTGTCAGAACTGAAGAGAGAAACAGGCAATTCAACAATAATAGACAATTTAACAATAATAGTACGAACTCTTTCATATCCTTGTTGATTTTCTGTCTTCTTGTTCTATCAGTTATTCAGAGTGGGGTACTGAACTATTACCCAACCACTACTGTTGGATGAAGTGGTGGGAGGTGAGGCTATGTGGCACTCTGCTTAATATCCTCCCCTGTTCTGGTGTCAGGGAGACAAATGTGGAGCTGACTTTTCGTCAGAAACAGTGGTACCCAGAAAGTAGTAGGGTAACATATCCGAAGTGCTCAAAGTAAAAAAAAAAAAAAAAAAAAAAAAAAAAAAGAAAAAAAGTTGACCAAGAATACTGTATCCAGAAAAGTTTCTTTCAAAAATAAGGCAAAATAAAAACATTTCTAGATAAACAAAAACAGAATTTCTTGTTAGCAGACCAGCTTTGTAAGAACTACTAGAGGAAGTTCTTCAGGAAAAAGCAAGTGCTCCTAGTAAGTTCACATATATCCAAAAGCAAAGAACAAGGAGGTAAATAGGAGCAAAGCTGTTCTAGAGTAAGGAAATGCCACCAGTTGGTAACTCAAATCCATAAAAACTAAAAAAGTAGATCAAACATATGATATAAGGAGGTTAATAAAACAGAAACTAGGAATATATACTTGCTCTCCTTTCAGCTTCTTTAAAGATGTATCATTATACAATATGATTATAATAGTGCATAATGAAGATGTAATATATGTAACAATACCACAAAAGTGGTAAAACTGAATAAACTCATACAGGAATAACTTCTATATCTCACCAGGATTAATATAAATATGAAGTAAATTTTGAGACAATACATAAGGTAAGCCCTAGAGAAAACACTAATAACAAATAGAATATTGAAGAATCATAAATGAAAATTTATATTAGAAAATATTCACTAGATGGAAAAGAAAGCAGCAAAGGAGAAATAGAGGAACAAGAAATAGTACATAGAAAAGACAAAAAGTAAAACTGAGGATGTAAATATAACTATATCAGTAATAACATTAAATGTGAATGGATTACACAATCTAATCAAAGGCAGGAATTGTCAGACTGGATTTGAAAAACAGGATCCATCTGTGTTCCATCTATATGAGGCATACTTTAGATGAAAACTGCCGACTGAAAGTAAAAGGATGGAAAAATATATATCATGTAAGCAGCAACCATAAGTAACTTGAAGTGCTATAATAAAGTCAAAGGAGACTTTAAGAATGTTACTGAAGTTAAATGTGAATATCTCATAATAAAATGTCAGTTCATGAGAAGATATGATTATAAACATATATTCACTAGAACTAAAACATATGAAGCAAAAACTGACAGAACTGAACAGAGAAATAGTCAGTTCAACAATAGCAGTTGGAGACTTCAACACTCCACTTTCAATAATGTGTAGTAGAAGAAAGAAGATCAATAAGGAAATAGAAGATATGAGCAACACCATAAACCAACTAGATTCAAAAGGTAATTATAGAGGACTTCACCCAACAACCAACATTGAATATACAGTATTTTCAAGTGCACATGAAGCATTCCCCAAGAAGGACCGTATGCTAAGTCACGAAACAAACCTCCATAAATTTAAAAGGATTGAAATAATACAAGGTGTTTTTTTCTGAATATAATGGAATAAAAGTAGAACCCAGTAGCAAAGAAATTAGGGAAACATACACATGTGGAAATTAAACAACACTACATTCTTAAATAATCAATGGGTGAAAGAATTCACAAGGGAAATTAAACGTGCTTTGAGATTAATGAAAATGAGGATACAACATAACAGAACTTATGGGATACATTTAAAGCAGTGCAGAGATGGAATTTTATAGCTATGAATGCCTGTATCAAAAAATAAGGCTTCAAATTAATAAGCGAACTCCCCACCTCAGGAAACTAGAGAAAGAAGAGCAAACTAAACCTAAAGCAAGTAGGAAAAAAAACAAAATAATAAATATTAGAGTAGAAATAAAATATGGAATATAAAAATAATAAAGTCAACAAATCCAAAACTTTGTTCTTTGAAAAGATCAGCAAAATTAACAAACCTTTGATAGATTGGTAAGAGAGAGGGAGAAGGAGAAGAAAGGGAGAAAGGGGGAGGAGGAAAGAGAGAGGGGGAAGTGCATGAGGCGACGGAGGAGAGAGAAAAATCACTAAAATTGAAAATGAATGGAAGTTTTACAAATTAAAGGAAAAAAAAAGAGGCTAGCTGCAGTGGCTCACCCCTGTTATCCCAGCACTTTGGGAGGCCAAGGCAGGAGAATTGCTTGTGGCCAGGAGTTCAAGAATAGCCTGCGCAACAAAGCAAGACCCTATCTCTACAAAATATTTTTTGAAAAACAGCTGGTGTTGTGGTGCACACCTATCATAAGGTAAGGGGCAAGGATCACTTGAGACTAAATCAAGGTTACAGTGAGCTATGATTACACCACTCTATTCCAGCCTGAGCAACAGAGAGAGACTCTGTTTCTGAAAAAGAAAAGGAAAAAGGAATGAATGAGGGAAGTATACTACCAACCTGACAGAAATAAAAAGGATTATGAAGGAATACTATGAACAATTTTGTGCCAATAAATTACACAACTTAGATGAAATGGACAAATACCTAGAAAGATGAAAACTGACTAAGAAATAAGCAGAAAATGTGAATGGATCTATAACAAGTTAAAGAGATTGAATTAGTTATCAGAACACTAGTCAAAAAGAAAAGCCCAAGAGGGCCAGGTGGCCAAATATCTAAAGAATATAAATTCTTTATGAACTCTTCCAACAACAACAACAACAACAAAAAAAAAAAAAATAGAAGAGGAGGAAAAATTTTCCAATACATTCTTTGAGTCCAGTATCACCCTGACACTAAAATCAGACAAAAACATGAAAAGAGAACTTATAAAATTTATTTTACCCATTTTAGGTATATAGTTCTGTGGCATTAGGTAAATCCACGCTATTGTGCTTTATTCTTGATGTTGTAAATGGGATTGTTTTCTTAATTATATTTTCAGATTGTTTTTGACAGTGTATAGAAATACTATTGATTTTTGTATCTCGTTACAATAACTGTGATGAAAATGATGTAAAAGCCTCAAACCCTCAACAAAATACTAGCAAGTAAAATCAAGCAATGTTTAAAAAGGATTACACATTATAACCAAATGGGACTTATTTCAGGAATGCAAGGTTGAATTAACATCTGAAAATCAATTAATGTAATGCACCATTATCAATAGAATAAAAGACAAAACACCACGATTTCTGTCAGTCTGTTCAGACTGTTATAACAAAATACCACGAACTGGTGGCTTATAAACACAGAAATTAATTTTTTTTGCAATTTTACAGGCTTGGAAGTTCAAGGTCAAGGCACTGGCAGATTCAGCGTCTGGTGAGGACCCACTTTCTGGTTCATGAACAGTTGTCTTCTTGTGTCCTCATATGATGGAAGAAAAAAAGGAGCTCACTGAGGTCTCTTTTACGAGGGCACTAATCCCTTCCATGAGGTCTCCACCCTCATGACCTAACCACTTCCCAAAGGCCTCACTTCCTAATACCAACATTGGGGGTTAGGATTTCAACATATACATTGTGAGGAAACACACATTCCGTCTATAGCAATTAACGATAGAATAAAAGACACAGAAAAGCATTTGGGTGATAAAATTCAATACCCTTCCATGATGGGAGAAAAAGCCGTACTCAGTATACTAGGAATAGAAGGGAACATCTTCAACCTGATAAAGGGCATCTATTAAAAATCACAGTTAATATCATACTTAACAGCAATGACTGAATGTTTCCCCATTAAGATCAGGAACCAGACAAAGAGATCTGCTCTTTCCACTTCTATTCTACATTTACTGAGTGTTCTATCCAGGACAATTTGGGAAGAGAAAGAATCCAGACTGGAAAGAAGTAAAACTACTTGGAGATGGCATAATCTTTGTGTTAGTTCAGTTTTGCATTACTATAAAGGTACACCCAAGGCTGGGTAATTTATAAAGAATATTTTAATTGGCTCACAGTTCTTCAGGCTATACAAGAAATACGGCACCAGCACCTGCTCCTGGTGAGGGCCTCAAGAAGCTTACAATCATGGCGAAAGGCAGAGGGGCAGGCATATCACATGGCAAGAGCAGGAGCAAGGTGGAGGGAGGTGGCAGGTTCTTTAAACAACCAGCTCTTAGCATAAACTACCACAGTAAGAACTCGCTGATTACCATGGGGATGGTACCAAGCCATTCATGAGGGCTCCATGCATGATCCAAACACCTCCCACCAGACCCCGCCTCCAACATTGGGAATCATTTTAATATGAGATTTGGAAGGACCAAACATCCAAACCATATCACTGTTGTATACAGAAAACCCCAAGGAATCCATTGTGAAACAATGATAACTAATGAGTTCAGTAAGGTTGCAGGAGACAAAATCAGTATACAAACATCAATTGTGTTTCTACACACTGTCAAAAAACAATCTGAAAATATAATTAAGAAAACAACTCCATGTACAACAACCTGAAAAAAGAGTAAAGCACAACCGTGCAAATTTACCTAATGCCACAAAACTATATACCTAAAATGGGTAAAATAGTAGATTTTATGTATATTTTTACCATATTAAAGAAAAATAAAATACCTTGGGAATAAATTTAACAAAAGAAGTACAAAATTTATCCTCTGAAAAATTACAAAACGCTGTTGAAAGAAAAGAAGATACAAATAAATGGAAAGACATTACATGCTCATAGACTAGAAGACTTAATATTGTTAAGATGGCAACACTCCCGGAATTGTGTTGATCTACAAATTTAACACAATCCTTACCAGAATCTCAGCTTACCAGAATCTCAGCTGGTTTCTTTGTAGAATAATAAACTGATGTTAAACTTCATATGAAAATGCAAAGGACCCGGAATAGCAACAATTTTGAAAAAGAAAAGTTGGAGGCTTCACACTTCCTGATCTCCAAAATGACTACAAAGCAACAGTATTCAAGAAAATGTGATACTGGCATGAGATAGATATATAGATCAAGGGAATAGAATCAGAGTGTTAAAATGGAGCCATACATCTATGGTCAATTGATTTTTGACAAGGATGCCAAGAACATTCAATGTGGAAAGAATAGTCAATCAAAACAATTGATATCCACATGAGAAAAATAAATTGGACCACTCCACATCATATACAAAAATTAACTCAAAGTGGATCAAAGACATAAATACATAACAGATAAAGCTATAAAATTCTTAGGGTAAACATAAGGGTAAATCTTTATGACCTTGGATTTGGCAGAGATTTCTTAGATATAACACCAAAGAACAAGGAACAACAACAAAAAAGTAGATACATTGGACTTCATAAAAGTTAAAAACTTTTGTGCTTCAAAAGACACCTTAAAGAAAGTGAAAAGACAACCTACAGATGGGAGGAAATATTTGCAAATAATTTATCCAATAGGGGACTTGTTACTGAATATATAAATAACTCTTACAACTCAAAAACAAAAAGACAAATATCCCAACTTAAAGAATGGATGAAGAATTGGAATAGACATTTCTTCAGTGATGACATATATATAGTCAATAAACACATGAAAAGATGCTCAACATGATTAGTCATAGGAAAATGTAAATCAAACCCAAAAGGAGGTACCAGTTAATAACCACTAAGATGGCTGTAATTGAAAAAAGATAATAGCAAGTATTGGTGAGGATGTGGAGAAATTGCACAGTGCTCATATGCTGGTGGTGAGAATGTAAAATGATGCACCCACTTTGGAAATAATTGGTCAGTTCTTCAAAGAGATAGTTATCGGCCGGGTGCTATGGCTCACACCTGTAATTCCAGCTCTTTGGGAGGCCGAGGCGGGTGGATCACAAGGTCAGGAGATCGAGACTATCTTGGACAGCATGGTGAAACCCCATCTCTACTAAAATACAAAAAATTAGCTGGGCATGGTGACACGTGCCTGTAATCCCAGCTATTTGGGAAGCTGAGAAAGGGGAATCGCTTGAACCCAGGAGGCGGAGGTTGCAGTGAGCTGAGATCGCACCACTGCTCTCCAGGTTGGCGACAGAGCAAGACTCCGTCTCAAAAAAAAAAAAAAAAAAAAAAAAAAAAAAAAAAAAAAAGAGTTATCATCTGACTCAGCTTTCCATTCCCATGTGTTTTCATAGCCCTTTCTTTTTTTTTTTTTTTTTTTTTTGAAACGGAGTCTTGCTCTGTTGCCCAGGCTGGAGTGCAGTGGCATGGTCTCAGCTCACTGCAACCTCTTCCTCCTGGGTTCAAGCAATTCTCCTGCCTGAGCCTCCCGAGTAGCAGGAATTACAGGCACTTGCCACCACGCCCAGCTAATTTTTGTATTTTTAGTAGAGATGGCGTTTCACCATGTTGGCCAGGCTGGTCTCAAACTCTTGACCTCAGGTGATCTACCTGCCTCGGCCTCCCAAAGTGTTGGGATTACAGGCGTGAGCCACCACCACACCCAGCCTTTCATATCACTTTCATGCCCAAGAGATATGAAGACACATGTCCACACAAAAACCCATATACACGTGTTCTAGAGGCATTTTTCCCAGTAGTCAAAACATGGAAACAATCTAAAATGCTTATCAACAAATGAATGGATAAACAAAATGTTTATTCATTGTATATCATATGATGGTAGATTATTCATTCATAAAAGAATGAAGCACAAGGACTGGATGCAGTGGCTCACACCTGTGGTCCCAGCAGGTTAGGAGGCCAAGGCGGGCAGATCACCTGAGGTCAGGAGTTCGAGACCAGCCTGGCTAACATGGCGAAACCCCGTCACTACTAAAAATACAAAAATTAGCCAGGCATGGTGGCATGTGCCTGTAATCCCAACTACTTGGGAGGCTGAGGCGGGTGAATTGCTTGAACCTGGGAGGCAGAGGTTGCAGTGAACCGGTATCACGCCACTGCACTCCAGCCTGGGCAACAGAGTGAGACTCTGTCTCGGGAAAAAAAAAAAAAGATGAAGTACGAACCTTGAAAACATGATGCTAAGTGAAAGCAACCAGTCACAAAGGACCATACATTGTATGATTCCATTTATATAAAATGTCCAGAATAGGCAAACCCATAGAGAGAAAGATTAGTTATTGCCTAGGGCTGAGGGGGGATGGAATAGTGGGTTTGGGGTGATATTTAAAAGGCACTGGGTTTCTTTTTGGAATGATGAAGATGGAGTGGCAGTTGCACAGCTCTGGGGATACACAGGCACACTTCACTTTATTGCACTTTGTGGATATTGTGTTTTTAAAAAATTAAATGTGTGTGGTAAGCCTGCATTGAGCAAGTCTATCAGTGCCATTTTTCCAACAACATATGCTCGCTTCATTCTGAGTCAGCATTTTTTAGCAATAAAGTGTTTTTCAATTAAGGTAGGCACATTGTTTTCTTAGACATGGGGCTATTGCACACTTAATAGACTACAATATAAACATAACTTTTTTTTTTTTTTTTTTTTGAGACGGAGTCTCGCTCTGCCGCCCAGGCTGGAGTGCAGTGGCCGGATCTCAGCTCACTGCAAGCTCCGCCTCCCGGGTTCACGCCATTCTCCTGCCTCAGCCTCCCGAGTAGTTGGGACTACAGGCGCCCGCCACCGCGCCCGGCTAGTTTTTTGTATTTTTTAGTAGAGACGGGGTTTCACCGTGTTAGCCAGGATGGTCTCGATCTCCTGACCTCGTGATCCGCCCGCCTCGGCCTCCCAAAGTGCTGGGATTACAGGCTTGAGCCACCGCGCCCGGCTAAACATAACTTTTATATGCAGTGGTAAACCAAAAAATTTGTGTGACTTGCTTTATTGCAATATTTGCTTTATTGCAGTGTACTGGAGCCGAACCACAATATCTCCGAGGTATGCCTATACTAAAAACCATTCAATCATATTCTTTAAATGGGTGAATTGTATGTATGTAAACTATTATCTCCATAAGGCTGTTAGAAAAAAGCTATAGGAGAAAATATTTGGGGTCCAGGGCCAAAGTCTTCTTAGACCTGACATCAGAAGTGCAATCCATAAGAAGGACACATTGAATCTCATCAAACTTTAAAATGTTTGCTCTATAAAGTACCTTGTTGAGATGATGACAATGAAAGCTACAATGAGTAAAATATTTGCACCCTGTTTCTGACTTAGTATAAGTATCTAGAATATATAAATATCTCCCAAAACTCAACAGTAACAAAAAGTCTAATTGGGAAATTGGAAAATGGTATCAATAAGAATTTCACTGAATAGAACATAAAAATGGCAAAGAGGCACATGTAAAGATGTTCAGTATCATCCTAATGAGGAAATGTACATGTAAACCGCAATGAGATCTCACTACACACCTATCTGAATGGATAAAATGAAAAACAGTGTGAACATCAAATATCAGCAAGAATGCAGAGAAACTACATCACTTAGACATTGCTGGCAGGAATGGGGAATGTGAAATGGTGCAGTCACTCTGGAAAATCAGTTTGGTAGTTTCTTATAAAACTAAACATGCAACTGCCATACAACTCAGCAGTTACCAGCGGCTTTTATCCCAAAGAAATAAAAACTTATGTTCACACAAGAACCTTACAAGAATATTCATGTCATCCTTATCAATGTATAAGGTTCCCATGGCTGCTGTAATACATTTCCACAAACTTAGTGGCTTAAAACAACACAAGCTTTTTTTTTTTTTTTTTTTTTTTTTTTTTTTTTACAGTTCTAGAGGCCAGAAGTCTGAAAAGAGTCTTAAGGGACTAAAAATCAAGGTGTCAGCAGGGCCGGTTCCTTCTGGAGGCTCCACTTCCCTTTCCTTGCCTTTTCTTCTGGAAGCTGCCTGCATTCCTTGGTTTGTGACCCCTTCCTCAAATCACATTGCCATTTCCTGCCCCTGCTTCCATGGCCACATAACCCTCTTTCTCTTCTATAGTCAAATATGCTTCTGCCTCCCTCTTATAAGGACCCTTGTGATTACACTGGACCCACTCAGACAATCCAGGATGATCTCTCCATCTCAAGGTCCTTCATTTAACACATCTGCAGAGTGCCCTTTGCCACAGAAGGCAATAGTCATAGGTTCCAGGAGTTAGGACCTGGCTACTTTGGGGGCCATTGTTCAGCCTACTATGATTTGTAATAGCCCAAACTGGAAATGACCCACATGTCCTTGGATGAGGGAATGGTTAAATAAACTGGGGTATATGTCCATATCATGAAATTCCACTCAGCACTACAATTTAGTGAACTGTCGCTATACAAAACATCTTGAATGAATCCAGAGAATGATGCTGAGCCAAAAGACCCAGTTTCTAAGATACTGTGTACGGTGTGATTCCATTTATATGGCATTTTTGAAAAGACAAAACTACAGAATCAGAGAACAGATGAGTGGTTGCCAGGGATTAGAGGAATAGGGTGGGAGAAAGTTGGTGTAAAAGGACAAACAATGGGAATCCTTGTGGTGATGGAAACACTCTGTATCTTGACTCTCACTGTTGACATCCTGGTTATCATATTGTGCTATGGTTTTAGAAGATGCTACCACTGAGGGAAACTAACTAAAGGGTGCATGAGATCCCTATTATTTCTTACCATTGTATGTGAATGTCTAAAAATAAAAAGCCTAAAAGTGTCATTTTTTAAAATGGGCAAAAGATCTGAATAAATATTTCATTAAAGAAGATATACAATTGAGCACCAAGCACATGGAAAAACGCTCAGCATCACTAGGAAAATGCAAATCACAACCACGATGAGGTAACCATTCCAACGGGACAGTATTTTTTTTTCTTTCTATACTTTCGTGGAAGAGGTGCTAGAGTTGGAAAATTATCATTTTTGCAACTACCACAATAAAGCCTGGTTTCCAAAAGCATTTAAATCTGGGGAGACTTTTTTTGATACGCAGCAGGGTATATGCATGGCCTTAAAGAATCTCCCCCAGATTTTCTATCGGTTGCAAGACAAAATATAGTAACCGTAAGGTAGAAAAGTGGATAATGCCTCAATTTGGTGATCAAAATAACATCTTCAATAAGGGGCAGATACACTGTGTGCCTCAGGATGTGGTACACTGAGAAGGACATCAGGTCACTTACAGAGTACACAACGTGGATCTAACCTGAGGAAACATCAAACTCCCCCAAGAAGTGGCAGGACTGTATCTTTCAAAAATATCAGTGTCATAACAAGAGAAAGAGACTAGAAATGCTCCAGATTAAAGAAGACTGAAGAGACACATCTAAAGGCAATACTGACCCTGAACTGGATCTTTCAGTGGAGGAAAAAATGCTACAAAGGACATTGTCGTGGCAACTGAGAAAATGGGAACATAGGCATTAAATTAGGTAAAAGTATTATATCGATGTTTAATTGCAGAAGTCAATAACTGTATTCTTGCTTTCAAAGATAATATCTTTATTTTTCAGAAATACACAGCAAAATGTTTAGGGGCAAAGGGCTGTGGAGTATGCAACTCACAGATGTTTCAGAAAAACGTGAATATAATGTAGAGAAAGGGGTTCAAATGATAAAGCGAATGTGGCAAAATGCAACAATTAGTAAACTGGTAAGTCTTAGTGAAGGGTATATAGGTGTTTTATATCTCATGCTTGTAATTTTTCTGTAGTTCAAAATTATTGCCAAATAAAGTTTGTTTTGTTTTAAGAAAGAATCCTGAGGGACAACCTTAGCCCAGCAGGTCACAACTGGGGGCAATTTTGCCCTCCAGGGGACATGTGGCAACATGTCAAGATGTTTTTGGTTGTCATAACTGAGGGAATGATGCTGCTGGCTTCCTGGTAGAGGCCAGAGATGCTGCTAAACATCTTACAATGGACAGGACTTCCTCCCTCAACAAAGACTTATCCGGTACTAGATGTCAATAGAGGTACAGTGGAGAAACTCTGCCCCACTTGGCTGACAACAAGTCAACTCTGCCAGGATGGGTGGGCAGGAATGCCGGCCCGGAAAGAGGAACCCTGCCTGTGGAATTCAAGGTCAGACAACCCAAGAAAAACAACCTGGCCACATCACTGAAATTAACATGCCTATTCCTGTGTCATGGGCTGAATTGTGTCCCACAAGATTTGCAATTGAAGCCCTAGTCTTTAATACCTCAGCATGTGACTCAGCATATTTGGAGACAGGACCTTTGAAAAGGTGATGAAGCTACAATGAGGCTGTTAGGGTGGCCCTAATCCAATGTGACGGGTGCCCTTAAAGAAAAGGATATTTGGACACACAGAGAAACACCGGGGTGCAAGTGCACAGAGCAACGACCATGTGATGACACAGGAAGAAGGCAGCCATCTGCAAGGCAAGGAGAGAGGCCTCAGGGAAAGCAACCTTGCTGACACCTTGATCTCAGACTTCTATCCTCCAGAATTGTGAGAAATAAATGTCTGCCGTCTAAGCCACCCAGCCTGTGGTATTTTTATTATGGCAGCCCTAGCAAACTAATACATTCTGGAAATTTATCACATAGAAATAAAAGTTCTGTACATAGAAACAGGTTCAAGAACCTATGTTCAGAAACAAAATGAATTTTAAGCAATAGAGAACATCACAGAATACGTACACCAAAGGAAATTAAGCAGAGATTATAAATTTTAGAATAGAATTGAAATAGAAATAAAATTCAATTAGAGATAGAATTAAATCAAAATAAAATTGTTCCAGCAGCCTTAGGGACATTTTTACTATTTTACTGATTGAGAAAAACAAGATGCAGAAACCAGGTATGATATGATCCCATGAGTTTGGAAAACAATGATAATGCCTTCATTATGTCACATGTATTTTATTTTATTGAATATTATGTGAACATCAGGAAAAATGTTAGACAACAAATCCTAGATTATCAACATAGGTAACAGAGAGGAGGGGAGCCCAAGCAAACATAAGAAAAAAGTTCCGTACTGAAACACATCTATTCCATTCTACTCATCTGTAAAGTTAAAGTGAATATTAGAAAGTAATACAATATTAAGGACACTAAAAGTAAGAATAGCCCCTAGATTTGTGGTACAAGTGTTTGGAAGGAGAGCAGAGCTGATCTGGTGTTGATAGAGCCTGGGGCCAATTTGGCAGTAGACATAGACACAAGACTGTTTGCTGCATATGGGCCCTGGGTGAGCACTTACATGTTCTAACTCACTCAGTCAAGACAGGAGTCCTGGGAGCAGGCACAGTTAGGATCCTGATTTCACAGATGTGGAAACTGAGGCACAGAGAATGCAGTAGCTTGCTTAGGGCCACGTAAGAAAATGGCAGAGCTGGGCTATGGCCCTAAGAAGGTTGGCCATATAGGCTATGCTCCAAACCACTCCATGAAACCCGCCACTCAAGTTTTAGAAACATAATTGTACAGGAAGGATTTAATTTTCCTGTATCAGAATTTGGCAGATGTATTAGGTTTTTTTTTTTTTTTTTTTTTTTTAAACTAAGGGCAGAGCAGACCTAAATGAGGCAATGAATAAACATATATATATATATGTATATATATATACACACACAATCCATCTCAATATACATTTTAGCTGTCCATGTATACAAATAAAACTTTGTGTCCTACAAATACAGAAAATATTTTCTGAGGTCTGAGGAGCATTTACAAAAATAATGGTCTTATTTACATACTTGGACACAAAATCTTCATTAAAAAAAAGTGGAGACTTCATGGGCTACATCCTTTCACTGTAAGCCTACTAAATTAGAAATAAATAACAGTGATAAAAATTTACTGCTTAAAAATTAAGAAGACATTAAAAGAACTCTAAAGAGAAAAATCAAAACACAAAATAAAAACTATCAAGAAAGCAATGAAAAGGAACATATTTCATAATCAGATCTATGTGTCACAGCTAAAGCTGCAATCAGAGGAAAATTTATAGCCTTTAAAACTGCCTTTAGTAGAAGAACTTCAAATAAATGAACTATGACTCTTAAGTAAAAGAAAACAGAGTTAGCCAAGAAAAGGGAATTAACAGCTATAAAAGCTTAGATTAATGAAATAGATAACAAAGAGTACAAAGATAGTTTTCTGATAATATAAATAAAATAGATAAATTTCTCATGTGCTTAAGAAAAAAGGAGAAAAACTACAAAAGTTCAGGCATAAAGGAAAAGAAAAACAAAGAGATGATAGAGACCATAAAATCACTAAAGGAAAAAATTAGTTGCTACCGAGTGGCAACACAATTGAAACACTTGAGGAAATTAAATAGGAGTGAATAAATCACTCCAAAAGATGCAATAAACTAATATATAACAACTTATCATAAAACAGACTAAAAAGAAATTACTAAAGATGTCCTATAAAACATGTATCAGGCCCAGATGGTTTTACAACTCGGTTCTATTTAACCTTTACAGAAAAGATAATCCCAATGTTCTTCAAACAGTTCCAAGACACAGAACAAGGCAGATAAAACTTTGTTTTGTAAACCATTGTATTTGCTCCCACATAATGGCAGATTTCATACTCTTCTGAAAGATGTACTGTTATTTCTAGGATCAGATATCAGGGATGGCCTGCACCAGTGATGAGAGTGCAGCTTCACAGTTTTGATGACTGTTTAATAGAGATATGCTACTTGAAGCAGACCTCCACTGATGGGCATGTTGGTGGTTTGCAATTATTTGCTATTTAACAATTGCAGAAATCAATATCCTAATGATGGATTATTTTGCAAATGTGTAAGATACGTGTAGAATAAATTTCTAGAATGATTCAAAGGCATATGCATCTTTAATTTTGATTGAGATTGCCTTATTTATCTCCACAGAGGTTTGTATCAATTTATTTTTCCAACATCAATGACTGAGAGTTTCCCGTTACACATACCCATAGAGTGTTATCAAACTCTTTGATATTTAATAATCAGATAAGTTTCAAAAACCCCATTGCTTTAATTTGCATTTCTGTCATAATTGAAGTCATCTGGCATATTTTCATTCTTAAGAATCATTGGTATTTCCTTTTCTGTGAACTGTTTAACTTTTATCTTTATTTACAAGAGCATTTTTTTTTTTTTAAATTTTTTGAGATGGAGTCTCTCTCTCTCTCTCTCCCAGTCTGGAGTGCAGTGGCATGATCTTGGCTCACTGCAAGCTCTGCCTCCAGGGTTCACGCCATTCTCCTGCCTCAGCCTCCCAAGTAGCTGGGACTACAGGCACCCGCCACCACTCCTGGCTAATTTTTTGTAATTTTTTAGTAGAGATGGGGTTTCACCGTGTTAGCCAGGATGGTCTTGATCTCCTGACCTTGTGATCTGCCCACCTCGGCCTCCCAAAGTGCTGGGACAGGCGTGAGCTACCGCAGCCTGGCCAAGAGCATTTTTATATAGCAATTAAATTAGCCCCATGCCTATAGGTGAGTGGCAACTGGTTTCTTTAGGTTATCAGTAAAAAAGTATTTTCAGTATTTTTTTGCTATGCAAAATATATATTATGTATTTATATTACATATTTATTATAAACAGCTTTATTGAGGTATAATTGACATAACTTGCATATGTTTAAAGTGTGCAATTTGGTAACTTTTGACACACGATGAAACCATTGCCATGATTATGATAATGAACATATCCACTGCCCCAAAAGTTTTTTTGTGCCCTTTTGTCCTTTTCCCTCCTGCCACTACCCCTGACCCCCAGGTAACCACTGATAACCACTGACATTTTTGCCACTCTATATTAGTGGTCATTTTGTAGATTTTTACATAAATGAGATACCATGTACTCTTTTTTTTTTTTTTGGTCTGGCTTCTTTCACTCACCATAATTATGTTGCAATTTATCCATATTGTAGGTGTATCAATGGTTCATTCCTTTGTATTTCTGAGTAGTATTCCATTGTAGGAATATACCACAACTTTGAAAAAAATCTATTCAAATGATGGGCATTTGGGTTGCCTCCAGTTTTGGGTTTCCAGTTTTTATAAAGCTGCTATGAATATTCCATGTACAAATGGTGGCATGCATATGATCTTATTTCTCCTGGATAAATACCTAAGAATAGAATGGCTGTGGAATATGGTAGGTATATATTTAACACATTAAGAAACTGCTGAACTGTTTCCCAAATGGTTGCATCGCTTTGGACTTTGCATTCTCACCAGGAGCATGTGAGAGTTCCACCTCCGACACATCTTCACCAACACTTGGTATCATCCATCTCCCTAATTTTATACAATATAATAATTGGGTACTGGTATTTCATGGTGTCTTTCATTTGCATTTCTCTAATAACTAATGATATTTCAGCCACATCTTCAGGCTCCACTTCTAATTCTAGTTCTCTTGCAGTTTTCACATCAGCAGTTACTTCCTCCACTGAAATCTTCAACCCCTCACAGTCATCCAAGAGGGTTGAAATCAACTTTTTCCCAATTCCTGTTAATGTTGATATTTTTACCTTCTTCCATGAATCACTAATGTTCTCAATTTCATCTAGAATGGTGATTCTTTTCTAAAGTGTTTTCAATTTACTTTGGCCAGATTCATCAAAGCAATCACTCTCTATGACCGCTATAGCCTTATAAAATGCATTTCTTAAATAATAAGACTTCGAAGTTGGAATTACTCCTTGATTATGGGCTGCAGAATGGATGTTGTGTTAGCAGGCATAAGAACAACATTAATCTTCTTGTACATCTCCATCAGAGGTCTTGGATGACCAGGTGCACTGTCATTGAGCAGTAACATTTTGAGAGGAATCTTTTTGTCTGAGCAGTAGGTCTCAAAAATGGGCTCAACATATTCAGTAAACCATGTTGTCAACAGATGTACTGTCATCAGGCTTTGTTGTTCCGTTATAGAGCATAAGCAGAGTAGATTTAGCATAATTCTTAAGGGCCCTAGGATTATTGAAATGGTAAATGAATACTGGCTTCAACTTGAGCAGGGTTGCCACAAACCTTCAATTTGTAAAAAATGCATTATCAGCAAAGTGCAACCAAAGTGCAGTCAATAAGAATGAGACATGCCTGTATTTTAAAAATTCCAATTTCTGGTTATTTGCTGCAAGAATATATGAATGGAATTGATTTTTCATATTAATCTTGTATCTGCCACCTTACTAAACTCATATATTAGTCATTGTGGTCATCTTGTATATTCATCAGATTTTCTACATAGATAACCATGTCTTCTGCAAATAAAGACAGTTTTACTTTATAAAATAAAACTCTCCTCTCAATATATGTAACTTAGACTTGCTCTCACAGGAGACTGGGGTTTCTGTTTACACTGCATAGGTTGTCTAGAAGATCCCATTTCTAAAACATGTATCATGAAGGTCCTGGATTGGTTCACTCAGTCACCCTGTACAAGCAAAAGTACAGCTTCTCCAGAGGCATGTACCTTATACAGGATACATAGGAACCCCACAAACAAAAACATCCACCACACAAACTCATGATCTAAATTGCACACCCACAATGAAATGAGCCATCATGAGCAAGAGTCAGGAAAAACTACAGTGAACAGAATTAGATTCTCCAAGAACTGCAGATGATGAAATGACATGATAGAGCGTACAAAATACACAGGTTCAAATGACCTAAAGATTTAAAGTTGTAGTTTAAAATATGAGAAAGGTACAAGATGCTAAAATAAAGCAAATTAAACCCACATACAAGGATTTATAGGAATGGAAAAAATATGTAACTGAAAGTCTCAGTGGGTGGATAAAGCAGTGGAACAGAAACATCTCAAGAGTTAGAAACTGCATGGAAAATTCTGTGAATGAAGCAGAGGGAGACAGAGATAGAAAATCTATGAGATAGCTGAGGAAGACAATGAGATGGTCAAATAGAAGTTTCTGGAAAAGATCAGAAGCATTAGGGGAGGCAATATTCTACAACATAATGGTACTGACTTTCCACAGTTGACGAAAGACATAAATCCTCAGATTCAGGAATCACAACAAATTGTAGGCACGATAAATAAAAATAATCCACCACCTTGGTACAGTACAGTGAAATTTCTGAACACTAAAGTCAAAAGGAAGGTTTCTGAAGTCACTAGAGGTAGGGTCACTTACAAAGGAAAATCAATTAGCCTGATGAGCCACAGAAGCTAGGAGACTGCGGTGTTATAGCTCCAGAGTCTTCAGACAAAATGTACACATTAACCTGTAACTTTCCCCCCAACGAAATCATCATCCAAGAATAAAAGCAAAGTAAAAATATTTCAGACAACCAGAAACTGAGAGTTTACCTTCACTGAAGGAATCACAGACTTCAGGAAAAAAGGAAATTAAATCCAAACAGTGAGACAGAAAACTGCAAGTCTGTGAGTAAATATCTAGATGTATGCAGCATCAACAAAAAGAGGATTGTTTAAAAGACAAAACCAAAACACTGGGCAACAAAGGCCCAGGAAACGGCAGGAGACAGTACGATCTGGAGCACCTTGAGGTCCCAGTGAGGTTCCAGAGGAGTTGGGGTGACTTTTGATCTCAATTGGCAAAGCATTCAGGATTTAATCCTGCAGCAGCCACCAAAAATGTACAATCAGAACACACAGCTTGAATGGAGGAGTGGGTGAAAGGCCAGGCTTGGTGTGTTGGGCTGAGGATGTCAAGCTGGGAGCAGGAGGAGGCTATAGCCTGACCCTGTGAGAACTAGGCTCACAAGCGTAGAAGTGAGAAGTTAGGCTGTTCCATGACGCATGCTTCCAAAAAGCACACACACGAGTGTGAAGGATGAGACCCCAGGCCACACTGGGGACCTCTGGGTATGTGATGCATGCTCCTCCAGCACGCTGCCCCACTTCACAAATGGGAAACCACACAATCATCCCAGGTCACCTGACAAACACGTGGTGACATACACAGGCACAGCTTTGAAGACACCTCCCCAGAAGCCCTTCAGAATGACCTCCAGGCCGGTGGACACGTGCGTGCTACCTGATCCTACGTCACAGACCCCGACCTTCCAGCCCAGTGTTCTCTGAGCAGCAAAAGGCCTCTGAGGCGGCCTCCAGGACCAGTGAATTTGGGGAAGTCTCCTCTGCCCTCCTAGGGACTCGGGTGTTCAGGAGGCCACCTCCGGCCAGCCCTGCTCTTGACAACCCACCTCCAGCCCCTTTGTCAAGACAAAACCCTGGTGGCACAGCCCTGTATTTTTATCGTGTACCCACGATATCGTGTACCCATGGGTTACGTATGGTACCAGCTCGGGAAGGGTCAGTGGTGAAAAACAAAGGGCCACTCCCCTTTGAGGAGGGGACTGGACAACCTGGTCAATGGTGACCTGGCTGTGGAGACAACTAGAGTGGAGGAGGGGCGGGGTAGTCAGCGCAGGATGGAGGTGGCTCCTTCAGGACTTCTGGGATCCAGGAAAGACAGTTCCAGGCAGAGTGAACACAGTGGCTCTGAGACAGGGACAGCGAGGCAGGATGGCCAGTATGTGGCTCCAGCCCAGGCCTCTTCTGACCTGCAGATGTGGATGGCCTGTGCCTGCTTGGATCCCCTGGGCAGGAGGCTGCCTGTGTCTGCCCCCACCCCGCAAGCATACAGAGGATCTTCAGGACCCCCAAGGCAGCAGCAGCCGGGCTGTGAGTGTCAGGCTCCCCAGGCTAGGCATGGACAATGGCCACCGCATCCTCGCAGGTCCCCAGTCCCTTCAACACTGCCAAGCCAAGCGGCATGAGGTTGGGTCCCCATGCATCCTTCATGAGCAGTCTGTGACACTTCACTGCAAAGACCCTAGGGTTAGGCTGGCCAGCCCCTGCTGCGCTCTGGCTCTCGGGCTGGGCGGCTGCTGACATTCCCCTCCCTTTCTACCCAGGTCAGAAGGTTGGAGGAATGGCAGCAGGCCCTTCCTGATGGGATGAGGGCTGGTTCCTCCCCTTAGTGAGGCTGCTCTGCAGGGACCACGCAGCCCATTTTTGCTGCAGGTTAGTCTGTGTTCTGATGCCACCGTGAGGGACCTTCTTCCTTCCCAGCCTCCCTCCCCTGAGGTCTGCCACTGCCATACCTGCATGTGCCTCTTGGCAGGCTCAGTGGGGTGTCAGGACACACAGGTGTCCTCAGGAGTTGCCCACATGGCCCTGTCCTTCCGTTTCTCCATCTATAAATGGGGCCAACACTGCACAGCACCAGCTAGAGCACAAGCTGCAGGGGCCTGTGTGCAGGTGGGTGGCGCAGACAGCTAGGAGCCCTGAGGCAGGGTCAAGGGGACTTCTGCCTAATCTGCGGGTTCACACAACAGAAAGCACAGTCAGGCAAGGTTGAGGCCTGGGTTGGCCTTTGTGGGGGATCAGTGTGGCTGTTCATACCCTCCTTGAGGGAGTGGGGCTGTGGGGCTTCCCCAGGGGTGGCATCTGCCCTGGGATCCGCATGCCCTTCTCCCCATGCCAGGACTCTCCAAGAGCCTTCTGGGCAAAGGGGACTCAGGAGTATCAGGGGCTGCTCTAGGTCCCTGGGGGCCAGGCTGACAGCTCAGGCTCCAGAAATCTGGTGGCTCCAGCCTGGGCTGACTTATCAAGTTAGGAAAGAAAAAAGTCCAGCAGGAAAGAAAAACCTTCTCCGTGGAGGAGCATTCCACAAAAGGCGCCTGACTTTCTCCGCACTCGCCCCTCATTAACATTCCGCAGACAGCACTAATGACTTCATAACACTAACCAGGCTGAATGGATGGCATCGACTCGGGCTGCCCCGCATTCAGCAAGCAGCAAGCGATGCTTCTCCAGGCCGCACATAGGCTGCGTCCCCAGCCCCCGGCCACACCCACCTGCCCGTTAGCATGCGCAGAAAGCCCCCATTTGCATGGAGACAATGGTCCCAGCCCTGAATCCAGAGCTGTGGGGGCACTGGGCACTGGTTGGCACAATCGCCCTTTGTGCCGGCTCCAGCGGGCAGGCGGGAGCACATCCCAGGGGCTCAGAGATGTGGCCGGGTCCCAGCCAAATCCTGATGGCATCTAAGGCCCCGGGGAGCCTGGTGCCCAGTGGAGCGGGTGCCTGGACTTGGTCTTGCCTGGTGACTTCCACAGTGGATGCCCAGGAAAGCCCCAAGGGGCAGGGAACACCACCCGGCCTCCTGCCAAGGATGGGGGGATGCAGGTGAGCCATCCTGAATAAACTGGAGCTTGGCGGGCTGGGCTGGTGTCTGCGAGCACAAAGGGTTGTGAACAGTGTGGGTTTCTCCCCTTTCTGCCATGCATAAGATGTGACAGCATCCTTACAACTGCTGGTAAGCTGGAACATTCGGGTTGGTCCCAGGCACTGGGAAGAGGTCTGAGAGGGGAGGGATGGATACAGAAGTGACCAAAGGGTAAAGGGACAGCTGCTGAGGAGGGAATGGATCATATGACCTGGATGGGAGGGCAAGGTGGATGACCCACCTCCTCTGCCAGGCATGGAACCCTGGCCACTTGGCACAACTGAGTCAGGGCCTGGCTTCCAATAGCCCAGAGTCCAGAACAGTGGGGTCAAGTTTCCAAGGGACTGGGCCACATGGAGTCCTCCCACGGGGCATGGAAGGCAGGGAGAGTGGGGAGCAGTCCCTCCAGGGTGGGGTCAAGCCTCCTTAGAGGGACATGCCTTGGAGTCATGGAAGAAGGGGTCTGAGACTTCAAGGGGCAGAAACCAGGTGAGCAGAAACAAGGTGAGCAGGAACCAATGCAAGGCCCAAGTGCGTGATGTCTGTCTGGACAACAGCAAGTGGTCAAAGGGGAGTGGGCTTCAAATGCTGTGCTCCCCCCACCACCTGGAAAATGAGGGCTCTCCCATGCTGGGAGGGCAAGGCCACTGTTTCGCGTGGGCCTGAACTAGTGCTTCTTTCTGGCACTATGACAACCAAGTGTTTTCAAAACAGGTGCCCCTTTCCCCCCAGGGGGACCGTACCCTGGGACAGGGGCTTCTGCAAACGTTTGCCAGGGCCCCTGCCTTGGTGCTACAGTGCAGCAGCCAGCAAGTGCCATCTTTGTATCAGAACACAGTCACCACTGTGTCTGCCTCAGAGGAAGCAGCGAGCAGGGCCACAGATGGCACCTTTGCACAAGGTACTGGGGAGCAAACAGGCTTCACTGTGTTTTCTCCTGGGAAGACAAGGGGCACGCCCCTGTCCTGGTGGCAGCACAGCTATCTCAAATACCCCACACTGGGCTCAGAGGTCAGAAAAAGCCAGAATCCTTCACATTTGGTTTTAAGAGAGCTGCTAGAGAATTTGGCAGTTTGGGATCACAGTCCCCAGAAGTGGGCATTGAAGTCATATGCGAGAGAAGTTGGAGCTCCCAGGGAGAAGCGGGGTCCCTTCCACCTCTCCTAACTCTCAAGGGCATCTGTGGCCAGGGAGCATGAGGTCTCCAGCCCCTCACACTCTGTAGAGCTGGCCAGTTCATGGTCCTGTCCTATAGGAGGTTTGTCTCAAAACTGGTCCCAAGATGATGGATGCATCACGTGTGCCTCCTGAAGCAGCCAGGAGGCCAGGTCTGCCCTGGAGCAGTGTGGGGAGACCAAGCACTGATGCTCTGGCATCACCACAGGTTACCTGCTGTGTGTGTGCTCAGCCAACTGCACTTCTGGGAACAGCAGAAGTTGGCAGGAGGCATATGGGGGCCACAACCAGGCACTGCTGTGTCCCTGCCATGTGGCTGGAGCACACGAGCCCAGCCTCCAGGGCCTCGCTCTCCACGTCTGTCAAAGAGCCATGCTTACGAGTTAGCATGGGTAAAACCCCTTACTTGGGATGGAGGGCATCTAAACCCTAGACAGGTCTGCCATCCAATTATCAGGTGCTGCAGAAGGTAGCTTCATCCCAGCCCCTGCTGCAGGGGTGAGAGGAGGGACGCAGGTCCGAGCCACACCATCACGTACAGACTCGTGGCCTCCAGGCTGCATGAGAACGGCCTGTCCCATCAGACCCCCCATGTTTTACCCAGGCCTGGTGCTTCTCCTCCAGAGCCCCATCCCCAGACCCCTTACCTCTGGTCTCCCTGCCAGTGGGCCCAGAGGTCACCCCAGACACTTTCCAACCACAGCCCGTGGGCTCAGCTGGGAGGAAGCCAGGCAGCTGGAATCAGGAATATAGCCTTCCCTCAGCACGGCCGGACAGAGCTGACCCATCCCGTCACCTGCCCAGGCTTCCTCTCGCATCAGAAGGTGTGGCCAGCCCCTCCTTGGGAAGACTCTGAGGGGAAGGTGGCTGGAAGGTTTACAGAAGTTTCTAGAAGCTCCACTCTCTGTCTGTTCATACCTCGTTATCAGAGACCCCAGCCCAAGGGAGAAACTCATTGGCTTGCTCGGGCTCCCAAAAAAGGCAGTGACCTTCCCAGCCCTGCGGCCCACACCTGCTTGAGGGGTTCTCACCAGAACTGTCATAGCCGTCAACAGAGAAGTGGTCCAGCCTCCGCTCTTCTGGGGGGTCGCACGTGATATGGGGGACTGTGAGCATCTTCTCTCCGGGACTCACCCCATTGTCTTTGTCCAGCTTGAACTTTTTTTTCTTTATCTAAAAAAACAGACAATAGATTAGCGGTTCCTGGACATCATCTGCCAGGCCTTACGCTGGCCCCAAAGTGCCTGTGCAGCTGCCCTGAGCCCAGCCCCCATCACATACACCTGGACAGCGACATCACATACACCTGGACAGCGACATCACATACACCTGGACAGCGACATCACATACACCTGGACAGGGACCTGAGGCCTGGGGCCAGCTCCAGAGTCCTCACACAGAGACAGGGCAGGGCTGCTGGGGGTCACATGGGGGGCTTGGCCCTGGTGCTGCCCTGTGAGCTCATGGCCTCGCTAACAGGACAGCAGGAAGCAGACAGACATACAAGATGGTGCCAGTGGAAGTGGTAATGGGAGCTGTGACCAGTAGGGGTGAATGCATATGGGGGGAACAGGCTAGGGGCCAGCAGGGCATGAAGAGGGCGCCTGAAGTCAGGGAGCAGGCTGTGCGGAAATCTGGGGGAACATTCCAGCACAGGGAACAGTCGGCACGGAGGCTCCACTGGCAGCTGGAAACTGGGAATGCCAGGTCTCTCCACAGAGGGTGTGGGCACAGGCCAGGAAGCGGAACCATGCCAGCATCAGCCCCAACCCCTCTTATGACCCCAGCCACGTCACAAGACTTCTGCCTGGCACCTGCCAAACTCCACTGCCCTGTGACCTCCAGACCCCCTTCGCTACACCCCTGCATCACCTCCCTCCCCTGCTGCTCCCCTCCCACTGCCCACTGCTCACCACCCACTGCGCCCCACATGGCAAGCCCAACCCCAAGGCCCTCTGAAGAGCCTTCTTTCCAGCGCGTCCTGCTCCCAGAGCTCTATCTCTGGAGGTCTCATGCCCTGACCCTGGAATGACCGATCCTACATACCCCCAAGTTGGGGGACATTGGGATAGCAGGAACCTAGCATCGGGTGTATAGCTCAGTGTCCCGAACGATGCTGACACCCTGACATAGGCCGCACCAGGTCAAATGCATGGTGAGATCCCAGCCTTGTGCCGCGGCCCCCACGGCCCCCCCACCTGCTAGCAAGAAGGCCCTGCCCTGGTGGCAGGTGGGCTACTCACCACCACAGACTTCTTGGGTTTGGGGCTGGGTGACAGCAGAGCGTGGCTCCGGGAGGGCTTCCGGACATAGATCTTCCAGGTGGAGGAGTCGGGGTTCTCGGCAGCATAGCACCTCCATGCGGTCTGAGGTCGGTCGGGGGAGAGGCTGTCACCTGCTGAGCCACCCAGTGGGGGCCCTTATGGAAGCTACAGCTCTCCCTCCCGTTCCCCAGGCCGGACCCCCTCCCCTCTGGGTGGCAGGGTCTGGGACCTCAGAGTCACAGGCTTGACGTGGTCCCAGCTCCCAGACCCTCTGCCCAGGCAACCTGGCTTGGTCCCTTGCTGTACCAGGCAGCTCACCGCTGCCTGGGCCAACTGTTACCCACAGCTGGGACACCACAAAGGGCTTTACCGGCCCTGAGCCAGCCTTGAGCCAAAGGCAAGACTCGCAAAGGTGGGCAGGTCGCACATCGTCCCCGGGTGCCAGGGTGCACAGCGTGCATAGGAGACCAATGCAGAAATAGGCAACCAGCGGCCACACAGTAAGGAAGGGCTGAGAAAGAGAGGTCGTCCGGGACCTGCAGGTACTGAACAGGGGGCAGGGAGAGGCAGGGTCCCTTGGGCTGACAGGAGGTGAGGTCTCTCCTAGAGGCCTGTGAGTGCCACCTTGCAGTTGGGGGAGCCTCTGATGGCACATGGGTGCAGCTCTGAAGCCAGCATTTCAGAGAGACCCTATGGCAGCACCACATGGGAACAGTGGGAGGAGGGGACACTATCGGTAGGGGACTTGGCGGGGGGAAGTTGTGCAGCGTCCAGGTGGGCAGGAGGGGCTCCCAGGGCCTTGTATGAGGACACATCCTAGTGGCCTTGTCATCACTGGCCACATGAGCCTGAGAGAGGGCCAAGTGGAGAATGTGTCCCCACACTGGTGGGCTCCTGGGTGATAGTCCCAGATAGACACAGCAGCTGGCGAGGGGCACCTGCAGCCCTCACTCCCACCCAGCACCCAGGGACAGGCAGGCAAGGGCACAAGCCCAGACTTCCAAGGCCCGAGCATCACACATACAGGACGAGCACTCCACGTGGTCCCCCAACCCTGGCAAACCCCACAACCCCTGCCCTGCTCCTGTGCAGGCCTGTCACCTGGGGCCCCCACTCCAGTCCTCCCACAGTGTGTGCAGCTTCCGAGGGAGCCCCCTTTCACAGGACCTGTGGTTCCCAGGGAGTGGGACTAGGAATCCAATGTGGTCCCCTGCTGGGTGTGGGTGGCCAGCATGCTCACGCTGGGACCAAGGTGGGTTTATGGGCCTGATTTACGGTATCCTGGGAAGGAGAAACTGTGAAGTCAGGCTGAGGGTGGGAGCTCACAGCCCCCCGATAGCTGAGCCAGGAGCCTGGCAGGACTGCGACTTGCCCCTGATAGCCTGGGCCTTGCCTGGGGCAGCAAGCTCAGGAGGCCTGCAGGGGGCATCCCAGCCAGCAGGGGCTGCCCAGGCCCTGGGCCTTCCTGGGGGACATCAGGCCCAGTGTGCCCAGAGGAGCTGACACTGCTCCCAGCCAATGTACTGGGCAGAGGCCCTATCCCTAGCGGGCACTTGTCATTCAACCTAGCAATGCCCACCCTCCGGGCCCCTCAGCAGCTGTTCCTCAGGGCAGCCCTGGCCCTGCGGTGGCCAACAAGAGAGACCCACAGGGATGCAATTCTCAAGTGGCTTCTGTGCTAAGTCCTTGCTTATGTTAACAGGGCAGTCCCATTCTGTGGTGGGTCCTGGAGAGCCTGGAGTGACAGAGCCAGAGCCCAGCGTCCCAGAGCTTGGTACTGCCTGCCTCCCACCCACCTCCAGGACCTTCCTGCCCATGATGCTCCAGGGCTCTGCCTTTCCCTGCCCACTGGCCTTGTGAGCCCAGAGGGAGGCCCATGCCGTCCATCGCCAGCCCTCACCTCCAGGCACCAGGGCCTCCCGAGCCCTGAGGGATGCCAGGCCCTCCAGAAGGCACCAACTGCACAGCTGGGTCCTACCTCCCTTGGGGACAATCACCTGGCTCCGCCACTCCCAGACTCAGCCCTCAGGTTGTTGTGCAATGGGAGGGAGAATGGGAGCGCAAGGGAGCCTCAGAGCCAACCACGTCCACTCCTGGCATGGCCATGGCCGTGCCTCCTCTCCAGCCCACAGGGTATGGCCCTTGATGGGAGTGGCTTTGGAGGAAGACAGGCTCCAGCGCCCCATGCTCACCCCATCACCAGAGAAGCCAAGGCTTCCACAAGCAGGGTATGCCCCACAGGCCAGCCAGGCGGACACAGGGGCCAATGGTGGTTCCGACAGGTGGCCATGAGGGCTGGACGCAACAATAACAGTGACCAAAATGTCAGTGACTAGGGCCTTGCAGGTACCGCACCTGAATGAGTGAGGCTGCCGCCGGGATCTGCCGGTTGAAGTGCTTCTGCCTCTGCTTTTGCTGCACCTTCAGGGCAAACCCCGAGCCGAGAATCCCCTGGGAAGGAATGGACAGGAGGGTCCCGTCCACACAGGCCACTGCCAGCTGGGTGCAGCCTCAGGACATGGTTACCAGTCACAGTTGTGGGAAGGCCAGGCATGGTCAGTGCTGGAAGTTCCCCAAGTCCCACCTCGGGCCCAGCCTGCTTGTCCTGGGCCAGCATGGGGGGCAGAACTTATACCCCAGGCCCCAGCAAGGGGCCCAGTCCCATGGGGCGGGGCTAGAGCCTCTCTAACCCATTCCCAGGGACCATTCTGGGGGCCAGGTGGGCTGGCCCATCTGTATGCACCCAGGAAGGGGTCATACCACTGGGATGGGGGTCGCAAGTGAGAAGTCGGCCCTTCTCAGTCACCACTGCTGCCGCCCTGCCCAAGGATGGCTGATGGGATGCAAAGGACCCACCCAGAAGCTAGAGAACTCCTGGTCTACAGAGGGGATCACGTGGTCCATATGCATATGTGACGCACACGCACACACAATAGATATGCACACTAACACACACTAACAAACACACGCACTAACACACACACACTAACGCACTAACAAACACACACACACACAAACACTAACAAACACTAACACACAAACACTAACACACTAATGTACACTAACAAACACACAAACACAAACATGTCTATATGTCATGTGCACACACACATACACAGCACATAGATGTATAGTATATATACCTGTGAAACGCAGATACATACACATATGCAAACATACTAATATACATGTATAATGCATACATGTGCACACAACACACCACACATACTAAATACAACATATGCACATACAATACGTATACACAGTATGCACGCACATATACGGTACAATACACACCCATGCGATACATATACACATACCCATAGTATACCAGTAACATAAAATTATACACACACAGCATAAACACATATGCACATACACACATAACACACATACACCCACATACGGGCACTGGGAACTAGACACATCACCTAACAATCTGTGGTTTCTGGAAAGGCCATGGAACAAACCCCCTCCCCGGCCAGCCACAGCATGGAAGTGCTCTCTCCAGGCACAAGATTCTGCCTCCATGGGGTGCGGCAGCAGCACTGCCCACCCCCCAGGGCTGAGTAAGCAGGCCTGTCCCACACTGTGTCCATGCACAGCCACTCCAGGCTGCCTCCCACACTGCCTGCAAGGACCCCAGTGGGGACTGCAAACAGGAAGTCTGCATCCAGGGCCCCAGGGAGGGCAGGTGGAGCTCTGGAGTATAGCACCTTCTAGCAGGGAAGCACCTTCTTGGTTCTGAACATAAGCGGGTCTGCTCAGAGGGAGGGCGTGCAGCCACCCCAGGGCCCCAGCTGTCCGAGGAGCTGGGAAAACACACCATGGAGCACCTACCGCTGGGAGCGCAAAGAAGGAGATGGCAAAGACAGAGAAGCAGGAGGCAATGGTCTTCCCGACCCACGTCTGGGGCACCTTGTCCCCATAGCCAATGGTGGTGACTGTGACCTGCAGGAAGAGGGACAGTGGTCAGCCACGGATGGGACTGGAGCCTTGGAAGGGCCACCTGCCTAACCCAAACCCACCACTCTGATGAGCGGAGAGGCCGATGAGAGACCCTGACCACCAGGACGACCCCGTGTGACTCGGCGAAAGCACCAGGAACAGAGCCGCGGGATGGCGCGTGTCTCCCAGGCTCTCGGCGTCACACACAAGGCATGTCCCACCAGCACATGCAAGGAGCCCAGCACCCACAAAGGCCCGGGCCTGCTGGCTGGGAACGTGGGCCTGAGAGCTCACCCCGCACCTGCTGCCTCATCTGCCTGCCTGTCCCCAGGAGGCTGGGCCCCTGGACCACCGACATTGCTGTGTGCCGGCCCCCAGGAGACCGGGAGCTTCCACTGAGGCCGGTCGTCGACAAAGAGCAGGGGCTGGGATGACGCGCTGCTTCCTGACGCCACTCCAGGGCACCAGATGTTTTATTTTCCTCTTTTCTGAGAGTACAAGATGCAGCTCAAGCCTTCTTGGTGGGAGAGCCATCCGAACAGGACGTGTGGTGGGACAATAGGAGGCTCCCCCCACCCGTGCCTCCTGCTGGCATCTGAGGTTTGCTTCCTGGGGCTTCCAGCCTGAGCCTGGAAATGTCATCCTGCAGGACTTAGGAGCCCACCCTGGCTGGGCCCGGCCTGTGCGGGCTGCCTGCTGGGTTCTTCAGGAGCTGGCGCTGAGCCCAACAAGGAGACCCAGAGTGGCCCTGAGGCACAGCTCACCCTGTAGACACACAGGCTCATGCCCGGGCTCACCTGGACAGCTGGCATGGTGACCCAGACCATGGCTGTGGCTGAGGGAGGTCTTTGCAGCCCTGCTCTGGGCACCATACTCAGCTATTAGCCCAGCATTTACTCACTTGGGGCTTCTGGACTGCTTGCAGGCCCAGGAATGCCCTAGCTGGGAACCACATGGAGACCCCCATTGGATTCTCAGCCCTATGGGCCCAGCGCTGATGGCAGGAAGGCCTGAGGCCTGTTTAACACACTCTGATGGAAGGCAAGAACAATTCCTGGCCCACCTGAGCCCCCACGAGACCAGGGTCCCTGGGCCACCCCATGGTTTCCACCGGCCACTGAGGAGGAGGGAGGGTGGGGAGAATCCCCGTGACCACCGCCGGGCAGGCGCGCACAGGCGCACACGTGGAGAAGCAGGTGCCCATGGCTCATGTGACTGCCCAGAACTGCCAGAGCAGGAGGCTTGGAGGCTCAGGCAGCAGAAGGGGCCACATTACGGGAAACCAGGCTGTGCTGATGAGCACATTAACGAACACTGACAAATGCCAGCCACCGCCATCAGGCCGCAGGGCAGGACTGGCCTCTGCTGAGCCCTGGCCGTCACCCAGGCCCCTGCCCTGCTAATGCTCTGACCGCACGTTCGCTTATGGTCAGGATGCTGCCGCAGAGGCTGCTCGCAGGTTATCTCCTGCAACTGCACACGGAGCTCTCCCTGCAGTGCCGCTGTTCTTAAGAGACACCCATATGCACCCATGCCCCCGCCATACACACAATGTGCACAGGAAGCTGTTTACTGCCAGGCCCTTTCTGTGGGCCACCCGGCTCTGTGTGCGTGGGCGCGCACCCACAAACATGCCTCATGCAGAGATGGGACGCTCCACACATGCACATGTGTGCACACATGTACACACTGAAACATACAATGACCCAGTCAGTACACACACGTGCATCACACAGGTGACAAGGTCATGTAAAAAGGGAGCTGGTCCCCATGTCCGAGCCTGACACTCTCAGGTGCAGACACTGAGGTGCAGACACCTTGAACGCACAGCGCAGGCACAGAGTGCAGCCATGTCCCTGCAGGGTGCAGCCAGGCCACGGGTGAGGCTGACAGTGGCTGGCAGAGGGGGACCCTGGGGGAGCCCGAGGCCCTCGTCTGCAGGGTGTCTTCCCCAGAGGGCCTGCACCCACATGCACAGGCTGGGCTGCTGCTAAGTTCCCCAGAGGGGCCACGTGCACTGGGGTGGGGAGTTGCAGAGGCAGACACAGGGCTGCAAATTGGGCGGGGCATCGGAGACCCTGTGCCAGTCCTGCCCTGGGGAGCAACTCCCACCTGGTGAGCTCTCAGCCCAAAGAGGCTCAGAGCCTGGGGGCCCAGCACATCCACTATTTACCAAGTCTACAGCAAGTCCAAGAAAGCACACACGGGTGGCCCATTAATGGGCCTAGAAGGGCCTGGGCAGAGCGGGGACCCTGGCCTATCCTGGCCTTAAGCTCAGAGGGCCCCTGGCCTGGACAAGTAACAAGAGGGCTCCAGAGTCTGTCTAACCCAGATTTCTTGGGGGGACACTCACTCCTTCAGTATGAACATGCTGATTCCTCCTATTCATCCCTCAAACCTGTGCCTGGGCCTGCACAGCCCCTGCTGATGCTCTGAGGCAGTGCTCACCCCTCCACTCCTGGCTCTGCCTCTGCTCTGCAGAAGGACCCCTCTCAGCACCGTCCGCCTGGCTGGCATGTGCAGCCTGAGACTTGAGAAGCAGCCCAGCGCAGGCCCAAGTCCCACCCCACCTGGACATCCTCCTAGCACTGGGCCCCGAAGGACAAGATTAGGCCGAAGAAAGCGGGGGTGGTGGGGTGTGGCAGAGCAGTGCCCCAGGTGGGGGCCAGGTACGAGAAGCAGGGTTGGAGGGCTACGTCCAGGACAGGGCTGAGTCTGCTTCCCCAGGCAAATGTGCACTGATGATCTGCTGGGGCTGGGCTCAGGGACGGCAGCCCTCGCTATGGCTGGGGGGCACTAACCGGTACTCCTGCTCCCACCCAAGCGTGAGCAGTGGGACATTGCTCTTGACAGACAGGCCCGGGGCAGGCGTGGGGATCCCCGTCCTCTGGGGAGCCAGGCTTTCTGGAGATTTGCAAAAATGCTTATTTTTCTTTCAATAATATTTGTTTTGGAAAATATAGAAATTTTTCATAACATTATTTATGAAAATGTAATGGGTCTATTATTTTAATAAATTAATATGGAATTGTTTTTACATGTCTCCACTGTATTAAATATTGATGGCACAATGCCCACGAACGAGGCTTCTCTGTCAGGGGCGCCAAGGGGCCCTGAGACCAAGAGGCCTGGGCACGGCTGCCTCCCGAGGAGGCCGGGGACAAACCCAAGATAGGCTGAGAGGCAGGAATTGGGCTGTAGGGGGGCCAGGCAGCAGGCAGCTGGGGGACGCCAGCAAGGTGTTCGTGCCTTGGGTGCCAAGCGTAAGGGGCGCCAGCAAACTCAGGCATCAGAACAAATAGCAGGGGCTGGTGTATTAAATGTCATTTTAATAATAACATTAAATTATTTAAAAATATTTAGAATCATTATTTTTTAAATGAAAATACCGTATTTTGATTTACTTAAAAATCGAATACAGAAACTCCATGATGAAGGTGGAATGGAGTAGGGCTGGCCTGGAAGCCAGAGTGGAGCTGGGGTCAGGCGAGCAGGTGAGGTGGCCACCTGCTCAGGTAAGGACACCCGAGACCACCTCCCAAACCTGCCCCCAAACAGACGAGACCTGCTGAGGGTGGGGGCGTCACCTCCTGGGGCTGAGATGGGTGCACGTGGGCGCCTGCTGGCTGGCTGGCTGGCTGGGTAGTCCGTAGAAGCCAGAGGTGGCCCCAGCGGGAGAGAAAGGCCAGCCCCAGAAGTGCCCCTGGGTGTCTGCCCACTGTGGAGAGCACACAAACAGCCGGATGTAGTTCCAGGACCCCACCTTCGCCCTGTCCGCCTGCCCGTCTGCCCAGACCCGGCCCAGACCCTCCTCCTCAAGTTAACAAGGAAAAGGCCCCTCCCTGCAGACCTGTTTGTTTTTCCTACATTCAGACACAAGCAGCTCAGGAATGGGCTGTTTTATGGTCACCATGCTGGGGATTAGTCCCTGATGGCCCGCCACCTGGAATGCAGATCCACATGTCTGTCTCCTGGGTGACAGCTTCTCGCCAGGGCGCCAGTCGCACGAGGCACACAAAGTCACACCCATGGCAGGAACTGTGGGGGCGCGCGGGGAACCCACACCCCACTGGTCAGCACGTTCCCCCACCCTCCTGCTGGCCTGTGCCTTCACTCCCGTGTGAAGGGGCGGGAGGCATGGGGAGCCTTCTAGTTCCCCATTTTCCGCCCTGAGGAGCACTGGGATTCTATTCCCTCCTTTCGGAAGCAGCCTCCTCAAGGCTGGCCTCAAGGGGATGACTGAGGCCAGCCCAGAAACCTGAGCTCCAGCCACACGCCGAGCCCTGGCTCCCAGAGCTCACTGGCCCCGGCTGGAGACGCGGTAGTCATTTGCCCAGAAGGAAGGGGTGGCCCTGGCTGGAGAGGTGGTGGTCGTCTGTCCAGAGGGAGGGGTGGTCAAGAGCGGGAGCAGGAGGTAGCCCAGAGGTGTCACACCCCAGCTGGCACCCTCAGGTCAAGATCATCTACGGAGGAGGAAACTGAGGCTGGGCAATCACTGTGTTGAGGGCTTCCCATTAGAAAGTGTCCAGGCAGACAGCTGGACCAAGGCCTGCAGGACCCACGCTCCCCGCTGTGGCCCGCGAAGGCAGAGATGGGCTGAGGCTGCTTCAGCCTTGCAGGCCTAGACCTTGCCCAGCCTCGAGGGCCCAGCCTGCCCGTGAGGAGGCACTCGAGGATGGAGTCAGGAGAGTGCAGCACCCAAGCTTAGCCCCACAGCTCCAGGGAGGGTGGCAGGGGCTCCGGGACATCCCATGCGGCCACAGCCATTCCTAGGTTGCTGTGCTGGGGCCCCAGCCATGAGGAGGCCCCCTGGCTCTTCATGGAGGCTCTGGGCCAAGGATGCCCTCCCAGGCCTGGTACCCTCTCCAGGGCCTAGCAGGAAGCCCATGCAGGATCTCCCAGAGCTGCACCCTCAGTCTCAGTGCCCCCAGTAGGCTGAGCACACAGAGGTCCAGGCAGGTGTCCCCTCTCGTGGCACGATGCCTGTCTCAGTGGTTCCAAGGGATGTAGGACAATGCCCTGTGAGTGAGGGCCTCGGGCCCCACCTGGCACCCTCGCCTTGCCTGGCAGTCCTGTGGTTGCCCTGCTGGCAAGGCTGGGCTGGCACCATGGTTCTGAGTGTGGGGGCAGTTCTCACCCTGTCCATCTGGCCTCAGGCAAAGCCCCAGCCTGTTCTGTGCCTCAATTTCCCCCTCTTGGGAAGGTGCATGGTCACAACACACTTCTCACGGGCTGCCTGCTGGGTTAGGGTTTGGCATGTGGCCAGCCTGTCACTCACTCCTGGAATTTGTAAAGTGCTTTGGTGCCCCTTGCAGACTTAAAGACCCAGTCTAGAGCCTGTCTAGAGCCTCTGCTAGCTGGTGGGCTCCCCCCATGCAGGGCTCAGAGACATGCACTCCTCAGGACAGGGCAGGACAGGGCCCCCTGACCGGGGTGATACTACGGACAGCAGGGCCAACAAAGTTGGAGAAGAGGCGCCTAGGGGGTTGGCCTGGGGAAGGGGGAGCCACGGACAGAGGGAGGCCCCTGGGTGGGAGGCAGGACTGTCTCTGGGGCAGAGAAGGGTGGGGCCAGCAGTCCTGGGGCTCTAACAGGCCAGGCACTCACATTCCGAGGGGACGCCCAGCACATTCCGAAGATTCGCCCAGCCCCCGTGGGGCCGCCCTGGAGACTCTGGCCTGGCTTTCAGGAAGAGCTATAAAGGGGCTGACGCCGCCACGTGGGGGTGGGGGAACAAGCCAGCAGGCTCGCAAACTCTCAGGGTAAAAGCAAAAGCAAACACACACCCCAAAATAAACCCGCTTCCTTTCAGCAGGAGAAAGTAAATAAACGAACACAAATTCACGAGGGCCAGGCCTCCCCATCACACGGGGTCCTCTCTTCACTCATGAAGCCCGGAGCCCCACACACGGGCTGGTGGTGAAACCGTCAACACCCCCATGGCACCCAGGCCCCAGGCCGCGTCTTCCCCGAGGTACAGTCAGGCTCAGCACCCTGCCCGAAGGTGGCCCAGGTGACTGTGTCCTGAGGTCTCAGCTCAGACGTCACCTCAGGGAGGCTTCCCTGCTCCCGCGCGGAGACAGTCTTGCAGGGACACCCCAGTGGTGTGTCCCATGGCCACCTGTGAACCACCACAGGCCAGCACCAGCTCACACCATGCTTCTTGCTCCTGACCGTGACAGAGAGAGCAAGACAGGGCTGCCCGAACCCCTGCCAGTGCCTGGCACAGAGCAGGACCGCAAGCCACACGCCTCAACAGTGAGTCCACAAATGGAGACCCAGCCTCACCAGGAGGCCTTTTCGGTCCAGGGAAAGTCACCACAGCAAAGGGATCGGTTGCAGCCTCTGGGACTACAGTCCTCAGCAGCCTGCGCCGCGGGCCCCACATTGGCCCTGGGAGATGGATTGCTGTCTCCCATGTGCAGATGGAGAAACTGAGGCACGCAGCAGGTGTGTACTCTGCCTCTGTCCCCAGGCCCACTTAGTAGGGCGGCTGAATTCGTTCCCCTTTGCATGGAACTCCAGGAGGAGGAAGAACCCTGATCCAGGTGCTCAGTTGGGGGCCGAGTCCTGCTGCGCCTCAGCCCACAGTGCCTTGGTTTCCCCAGCAATTCCTGACACCACCCCTCCCGCTGGGCAGTGCCAACAGGGCTTGCCTGTGACTGCCTGGGAGGCCCTGCCCTCACGCACACCCTTGCACCAGCCCCCAGCCCCGTCTGGCCTTGCCCCGCCAGGGTGCAGCATTGCCAGGGAGGGGGGAGTCTTTGGAGCCTCCAGGTGAGGAGAGAGTGAACGGCAGGCAGTGAGATTCCACTTCAAAAGGCGGCTGAAATGTAGGAATGGGGTTCCAGTTTTTTTACTCTCAATTCTAAATTTAGATGCAGAGGGGTAAACAGCCCGGCAGCCTCCTGTTTTTAGAGACCCCCAGGCGCTGAACAGAGAAGCCCGTGTTTGCAAGTGCTTCTCCCACCACTCAAACTTTAACACAAACAAACGCATTTTGTTCCAAGGGCAAAGAAAAGTCTTAAATTCTCCCCAAACGCCTCAGCAGCCAGGGCAGGCGCCACACTTAGGGGATCCGGGAGTTCTCACATCCAAGTTGGGTATCCCCACCCTGGGGAAGGGGACAGGAGGGGACACTCAGCCACTGAGCTGGCACCTTCACTGGACAGCTGGCAAGGGGAGAGACCTTCCCAGGAAGCCCACCTGGGCCACCCACTGTCCTAGGCTGGACTGCATCCCCCCTAATTCATAGTCACTTGGCCCCACAGAATGTGATATTTGGAAATAGGCTCTTTGAAGATTCAATCAAGATGAGCTCCTCCTGGATCACCTGGGTGGACTCTAAAGCCAACAGTGTCCTCCTGAGAGACAGGGCCTGACACGGAGGAATGAGGCGGCCGCACACCGGGCACGCCTGGAGTCTCCAGCCACTGGGAGAGGGGAGGAAAGTTCTCCCTGAGCCTTCGGAGGGGCCGGCCCTGCGCACACCTCGCTTCGGGCTCTGGCCTCTAGAGCTCGTGCGTTTCTGTTGCTCTGGGCCCAGCAGTTCGAGGACTTTGTTGTGGCAGCTCCAGCACCCTCTCAGGGTGTGTCTGAGGGGTGAGGAGTCCACAGAGTCCAGGCAAGGCCTGGGGCAGATGTAGCATGATGTTCAGAATGGCCTGGCCTCCAGGAAGCCACCTCCCACCCAGTAAGGGCCGGTGGCAGCCCGGACGGACGGACGGACATGGAGCAGGACTGGCTGCCTGGCCGGCGGGGGCGTGCTTTCCTCCCCAGTGGAGTGAAGGAAGCAGGACAAAGGAGCTGAAAGAAAACAACTGCTCAGGGCGCAGTTACAAATTGGCAAAACTGGCTTAAAAGCCCCCATCTGGGCTGCCCCTTCTTGCATTTCTCAAGTTCTGTTTGTCCGAGAAACGCCAGGAACACAGCCCATAACTCAGGCCTCAGGGGCCGCTCCCCCCAGACAGCTGCAGGGCAGCTGAATGGGAGCTGTTTGCCCCACAGCCCCGGGCGGCGGGGGGCCCAGGGCGACCAGGGGCGCAGGGCCCGGCGGGAACAATGGCCAGGCCAGGGCGCGCGATGGCCGAGGCTCAGGCTGCAGCTGACAGTGCGGGCCGGGGCACTGATGCCAAGCCGGGCACAAAGGGGCCGTGTTCCCGGCCAGCGAGCGGATGTTTGCACAGGTGTGGGAGTGGGAGCGCCGCTCTGCCGCGGGCTGGGGGGCTGGGGAGTAGCGTCTGCCGTCCATAGCTCCAGTGGGCGGCCGGGAAGGCAGGCAGGACAGCACCGAAGGCTGGGCACTGCTTATCAGCCGTTCCGGGGCCAGTATCCACTGGCTTCCGCCACACCGCCACTCCTCACTGCCCACCTTGCCACCAGCCTCCTGGGAATTCTCCTGGCTTTGGGCAGTCCATCCCCCGAGCAGGCCCTACCCAGCCACACTCACTGCCGGCAGGCTCCCGCCAGGGGGCTGGGCCCTTCTGCCCAAACCTGCCCAGGCCTGCCACACTGGGGCCTTCGGGGACACAGGCCCCTAGGAAGGCGGGAAGAGGCCAAAACTGGGGCCTGCCCCAACCCAGGAGTTGTGTCAGCATGCCCCTGCCATCCCTGAGCAGTGCAGCACTTTGGAAGCTTCCAGAAAACCTGCTGACTCTGCCTATGTCAGGAGCCACTGCTGAGTGTCTGGCCTCACGGGGGACGCGGTGGGGGAGGGACGAGGCACAGCAATCACAGGGACATGCGCCTGCCTGGGGAGCCACTGGGAGGCTTCTCGTCCCGCCCAGATAGGCTCTGATGGTGGTCGGGGGGCCCAAGAGCCAGCAAGGCTGGTCCTTTCTGGAAGGAGCACTCAGGGCAGACAGACTGGGTCCTGGCACCACCAGCATGTGTTGCCCACGGATGCCCTGCCCGCCCCACCTCCAGCCCCTGTGTGGCCTGCAGGCCTTGGCTCCCACCCTATGTGGGCTTCGATGGCCTCCTTCACAGCCCCAGCCCCTGTTGCTACCACGATCCCATCTGACCTGTTATCGGGCTGAGTGAGTCCGGAGGTCAGTAGACAAGGGCAGACGCGGGGGCAGGCTTGTGGCGGCAGAGCAGGGGGCACCCCGTCACCTTGGCATTTGGGCTTCCCGGCCCCCACCCAAGGTCACTCCCCAAGGTGTGATGGTGCCACCCTGGGCCTTGGTGGCCTCTGGATGGCCCACCCGGCCCTGCAGCTGTGGGGGGAGATGGGATGGAGTCACTCCCTCCCCGCACTCTGGCCTCCAGCCAGCTGCTCCCCTCAGGGTACCCACGTGTTCCCCCTAGAAGCAACCCTCAAGCTCCATGTGTATATAAACGCCAGCTTTCACTGGAGGATTTGAAAGCAACCACCAGCTCCCAGAGGGACACTGGCAAGTTGGGCCTGCCCCTAAAAATGCCACAACCAACGTCCTCTGAGCCGTGAGAAACTGCTGCTGGGCCCACAGGCCAGTGACATGGGACTCAGGGAGCCTGCAGCTAGGAGGGCGCGCCCTGATTCCTGCAGCTGCATCCTCATCGGAACATCTCCCTCTCCCACGTGCAAGCCTGACTCCCTCAAGGAAGCCGCCACAGACTCAGCCTGAGACACCCTGCCCCACCCTTCCTGTGCAGGCTCACGGAGCTTTGGGTGGCTTGGTGTTCCGGTGCGGGGATCCGCCTGCTGCACACCCGCTTCCCCAAGGCTCCTGGGCTGCTCTAGGTGGTTGGAACCCACTTTCACAGCCAGGGGCAGCCTCTGGGCCCACAGGCCGGGTCCCTGCTCCCCCCCAGCTCAGCTGCACCTACGTCACCACTGCCCAGGGCCGGCTCCAGAACTTGCAGGCCCAGCATCCACTGGAAACACGGGGGCTCTCTGATCTCTGCTGGGGTCTCTTGAGCCATCGTGGTCCTTCCTGTTTGCTCTCTGGCTCCTTGGGGACAGGGGCACTCACAGGCCCTGTGCGGACCCTCAGAGACACGGGAGGTATGCATCTGACGCCGCTCTCCTGGGGCCCTGCCAGGGTGAGGGCCGGGGTGGAGGCAGAGAATGGGCAGCCTAGGTTGATGGTGGGAGGCAGAGCCATGGGGGAGCCAAGACCACTAAGCCCCCAACACACACTCCAGTGACCACTCCAACTTCCCTCTCAAATCTCAAGTTCAAAGACGAGACATTCAGAACTTCAAGAGAGTGATGCCGAAGGACTCGACACTGAGTGTGGGGACCCATGACAGCGGCTCCAAGCGCAGGTTTGTGGACAGAGGCCTGTGAGCACACAGGTGAGAAGCCCCTGCCAACAAGGCCTGAAGTCTCGAGACACCAGTGCCCTGGTGTCCTGTCACCTCTTCAGCCCCAGCTGCCCCTGTCCCCATGCCTGGAAGTTTCCGACTTACCACCCCCCACCACAGCGCATCTGCGTAGCTGCCGAACTCCACGCGGCCTGACTCGTTCACCGCGTCCTTCTCAGCCAGGTACACAAAGTACGAGGAGAAGATGAGGCCCAGGAAGCCAATGTACAGGGTGGTTATCAGCTCCTAGGCCAGAAAACAGACAGTGTCAGGCTCCAGGAACTGTAGGCTGGGAGCCTCCTGTGCAGACACCTAAGGCAGTGAGTCCCAGCGATTACTGGGCGTCCTACGCCGCTCTAGCGTGGTTCCCATGTGTGGGGCCGGCTTCAATATAACCCACTCCTCATCCAGTAAGTGGCAGGTGGGGGTTACCCTTAGAATGAGGATCAGCCCTGGGGTTGCCCCAGGCCCACCGTCTGGACCGCCGCAGGCTCCGGCTCTCTTTCCCGCCACATGACAGAACCAAGAATGGACCAGGACCCAGGAGATCCCCAGGGAGAGGAAGGGTCCCCTCACCCCACAGAGCCAAGGGCTGGTGCAGCTTGAGCCCATCTGGGCGCAGCCCTCGGGAAAGGGTGCGGGTGTCCCCACCTTGACCGGGTTCCTGATTTGCCTGGGTTTTTCATTTCTGACTTTGTCTTCTTTTGCCCCCAGCTCAGAGGAAGGTGAGCACATCATCAGCCTGGTAGGCCAGGGTCACCGGCACCCGGCTGGGGTGAGCATCCAAGCTGGGCTCAGGCTTAGGCTTGCTCTGAGATCCTGGGCCCCGTTCAGGTACCCTTGCGCCTGGGCACCCACCGACCCCCAGGGCCTCAGCGCATCTCAAGCTGTCCTAGCGTGGGCTGCTCTGCTCCCTCCATCCTGCCCCCAACCCGGGCCCTGCACCCCCAACCTGGGCCACCCACCTGGCGGTGGATGAAGACCACGGAGCCCAGGAGCCTCCAGGTGCCTCCCTGGCGGTCGACATGTAGCATCCTCAGGATCTGCAGAAAGCGGATGCCCCTGGGAAGGAGATGGTGTGGGGCTGAGGGAGCCAGGCTGGGCTCAGGTGTTCACTCCGGGCCTGGGGGTGGCCGATGGCATGGGTGTCCCTGCCCCTGCCGGGCGCCCACTCTGGGTGGGGAGGCCAGATATACATCCATCCCGACAGGGGCCTCGGAATTTCCCTCCCAGGTGCAGCCCCCCCAGAGTCTGCTCTGAATCTGCTCACACAGGGCTGGGGCTGGGGGTCGACCAGGTACCTCCAGATTCCCTCAGTCCCCAGAATGCCTTCTGGGGGAGCCCCTGGGGTCACCCCAGTTTACAGATGGGCAGGCTATGTGCCCAGATGGTCAGGTTACAACCCGAGCCCTGGAAGCTCAGAGGCGCTGGCGTTGGGCCAGAGCCTAGGGCTGCCTGAGGCATCTTGAGTCTGAGCCGTGCCCTCCACACTTGCCCGCACCTACCCTGCTCCACCCACCCCAGCACATGGCTCAGTGTCCCCAGGGGCAGCGGGCACCAGGGCACCTTGCATCAGAGCAAGGCGGATGGGGCACGAGACCACCCACGGCTCAGGAGGGGTGCTCTCCCTGTGCCATGGCAGGGAGAGCTCATGGCACAGACGCACCTGATGGCTGATGTGGCAAACACCTGCCCCTTGGAGCCCACGCAGAGGACCACCATGGAGGCCACAACCACGATGAGGTCTGTGGAGTACAGGAGAGGGGGGAGCTTGTTGTGGTCGTCACAGCCAGGATCCCGGGGAAGAGCACATGCCCTGCTCTCATCTGGGGAAGGGGCTTGCCAGTCAGGCGGGTCAGGCCCTGATGACCAGGGACATGGGGACATCTCGGATAGGGAGACAGGCAGCGTCTAAACTGAGAGACCCAACCTCTATCCTGGTCATGTGGAGCCCCCAGCCCTTCCTGGGCCCTGTGCTGAGCCCTGCAAGGGACCAGAAAGGGCAGGGCCTTAGGCCTGGACCATGGCTCTCAGGCCGCCGAGGGCGACTGGCCCACCGTGAAGCTATGCTGGGCTGCAAGGGCTCATGGGAATCTGTGAGGGACCAACCCCCTACTCCCAACACCATGTTAGCATCTTGGTGCAGAGGTGGCTGAGGGCTGCCAATGCTCCTATGCTGGGTCCTGGGCAGTCACCCGCTGCTGGCCTTGGGGTTCCCCCGTCCTTAGGGGACTCCATCTGGTGGGGATCATGAGGTGGGGGTCATTCCTGGTCTGGAAACCTGGGCGTGACCTCCACAGGGCAGGCATGACTCACCGATGATGGAAATGGGCTTCCGGGCAAAGCGCAGCCGCCCCCAGAGGCCCACGTACTTGCTGCGGCAGCCGGCGGACCAGAGGCGGACCACGTACTCTGTCCCAAAGAACACCACCAGCACGATCTCCTGCAGCGACAGAGTGGGGCGCTCACTGCAGGTAGGCTCGGCCTTGAGTGGCTTCAGACCCTGCAACCTGTTTGAACCCAGCCATGCTGGAGCCTCCACTGAAGGACACCCTGAGAACAGCAGGCCCAGGTCCTGGCCTGCTGGGGATGGCGATGCCTGTGCACAGAGGCCCTGGAGCGCCGAGCAGCTTCAGCTCACGTCCACAGGCGTGGAGCCCAGGTGAGGCTGCAGCTCTCAGGCCAGGACCACCCAGGCCAGAGGAGGCCCCACACCAGGAACTCCAGCCTGGGTCAGAGGAGGCCCCACACCAGGAACTCCAGCCTGGGTCAGAGGGGGTACCACGCCAGGAACCCCCACACCACAAACCCCAGCCTGGGTCAGAGGGGGTCCCACGCCAGGAACCCCAGCCTGGGACAGAGGGGGTCCCACGCCAGGAACCCCAGGCGCCCTCCATGAGAAGCATTTTCCCACCAGATCCAGCCCTGGAAAACCTCACAGCTGGCCTTTGAGTCTGGTATACCCGGGGTAGGGGCAGCCTCTGGACCACGTTGCCCTTATAGGGAGTCACCTGGCCCCTCTACACCCCAACACCTCCTCAACTCCACCGACACCAGAGGGCTGAGGTTCCTGGAGGAGTGGGAAGAAGACGCTCGGAGCTGGATCCCACCCCCTAGGCACAGAAGTGGGAACCTGGGCCTCAGTTTCCTCGGCTGTAAAGTGTGGATGCAGCAGTGCCAGGCTCAGTGGGCTTTCGCGGAGACTTATTGCCAAAATGCAGCTTTCATGTGAAGTGCAGCCCGTTGTGACACTCAAAGCATGGCGGCCACCTGCAGGCTCGAGCCCAGCGCCCAGGCAGCCGGGGTGTATGGGAGGCCCTTGGGGAAGGTATGTGGGGCTGGAAGATGAAAACAGCCCCCACATGTGAGAGGCACTAGCCACACAAAGCCACAAAGCCACAGGCATACAGCGTCTCAGGCCCACTTCCGGCAGACTCCTGCCTGTCCTCCCTCAGAAGCCGGGCCCTGGAGGGGACTTCTGCTCCCACTGGGTGACAGTGGCTGGCCTTGCTCCCATGCCACACCCCCACCAGGGAGTCTACTATGAGCGGTCAGCTGGACACTGCCATCGCTGGCTCCCAAATGTTATTAATTAGGATGGAATGATACTGACACCATCCAGCAAGTGTTTGCGGCAAGCCCAATGGATAAGGGGAGACAGGCTGGGAGCTTAGTTGCCTTCCTTTTGGAAAAATGTTTTAGGCTCATGACGTCAGGTCCTTCAGGGGTCGGGGTGTGTGCAGTCGGGTGCATACGGGAGATGGCAGGGGTGCAAGGTAAAGAAAGGGTGTGGGCCGGGCGCAGGGGCTCACGCCTGTAATCCCAGTACTTTGGGAGGCTGAGGTGGGCGGATCACGAGGTCAGGAGTTCAAGACCAGTCTGACTAACATGGTGAAACCCCATCTCTACTAAAAATACAACAATTAGCTGGGCATGGTGGCGCATGCCTCTAATCCCAGCTACTCAGGAGGCTGAGGCAGGAGAATCGCTTGAACCCGGGAGGCGGAGGTTGCAGTGAGCCGAGATTGCTCCATTGCACTCCAGCCTGGATGAAAAAAAAAAAAAAAAAAAAAAAAAGAAAAAAAACAACAAAAACACACACACACACACAAAACAAAAGGTGTGAACACCTGCAGGCTCTGTGGCCTCATGGTGGGGTTTGGGTCCCACCTCTGTCTTCAGCTCCTGGGGACCGGGGCTCTAGGCTGAGGTCCGGCTAAGCTCCCTGGTCTTACCCACCCCCATTTCCCAGGCCCCAGAACAGGACCTGCTCCAATCAGTGCTCAACATGGACATGCTGAACAAACGAACGAAGGAACAAATACATGACTCTTCCAATGAGCCGGCCTAGAGCTCTCTGGTAGCAGGAGCTCTGTCTCATCGGTCTTTGCTTCTGAGAACTTGCCCTTTAGGGAGACCAGGCCTGGACACCATAACGCCTGCCTTTGTTTAGTCATCATGAAAAAGGCCACAGAAACACGGAGCTCCAAGTCCCTGGAGCTGAGACAAGGTGCCCATGATGGCACAGAGACCAGCTCACCCGACTGCTGGTGGCCTCGGTAGGGAGGCGTAGCGGCTCCCAGCCCAGCTCTGCTGACCCAGACAACACCCCGCAGACTGGTCCTTAGCAGGGTTTTTCCTGTTTTGATGCACTTTATTTATTTATGATTTATTTATTTTTGAGACAGTCTCGCTCTGTCACCCAGGCTGGAGTGCAGTGGCGTGATCTCGGCTGGAGTACAGTGGCGTGATCTCGGCTCACTGCAACCTCAGCCTCCCAGGTTCAAGCAATTCTCCTGCCTCAGCCTCCTGAGTAGCTGGGACTATAGGCGCCTGCCACCATGCCTGGCTAATTTTTTGTATTTTATTTTAGTAGAGATGGGGTTTTGTCATGTTGGCCAGGCTAGTCTCAAACTCTTGACCTCAGGTGATCCGCCCGCCTCGGCCTTCCAAAGTGCTGGGATTATAACCGTGAGCCACCGTGCCTGACCTTGTTTTGATGCACTTTAAAAATTACTTAAATACCTTCTCCAGCCATGTCCTAGGCAGGTCTGAAGTGCTAGGTGTGTCTTATGTTATACCTTGAAATAAATAAGTAACTATTAGGGATTGCTGTGGATAACTGTGTGACTTTCTAAAGTTGTCTTGACCTAACACTCAGGGAACCTGTTTAGGGGCCGGCCTTCTGAGATGGCAGGACTCCTGCCTGTGGGACAAGGTGGGAGAAATAATTAAAAACAACGCTGATCCCCAAATCCAGCTGGATGTGGGAGGGCGTGCAAGGCTCCGTGGCTGGGGAGGCCCCGCTTGTTGGGTTAATTAGGCTGGTGCTATTGGCAGGCCAGGAAAGAGCCAAGGAAAAGTCCCTCCACCATCTCTAAGCTGGAAACGGCAAGATGGAATGTTTGCTCAGAGATAAAACTATCTCCACCACCATGAGCCTCAAACGCTCTCCTGGGTTGTGCGGGACAACACCCAGGGCCAAGGCCACAGCGAGACCCCAGGGAGCTCACACTCAGCTGGGGACAGGGAGGAGGGCTAGTCCCCCACACCATGCCATGGCCCATCCCTGATTCACAGGACCACAGCCCCAGTCTAAAGCAGGTTCACAGAATGGCAGGCCTCCCCCTGGCTCCAGCAGTCCAGACCCCAGGTGGGTGATGCCCTAGCCACCCTCCTAACCCTGGGTTCATCTGTATTTGCAGACTTGGCTCTAAGCTCCAAAGGTGAACTAAAGGGGCCTCAAGCTCCTCCCCAGAACCTGCATGCATTTGGCACTTCTCCCTTGCCTGCCTTGTTTAAGCAACTGCCATAGCTCCTGCTGTCCACACTGAGGGTCAGAGTCTAGGGCTGTCCCTGAGGCCTCCTTCCCGGGGGCTCACAGCCCAGTCTCCCCCAGAGCCTCCCATGGGCCCCAGGTGCCCCCCATTCCCTGGGGTGCCCCTGCCTCCTCAGGGCCCTGTGTCTGGAGCGCTCTCTCCCTCCCCCATTCCACCGCCGAGGTTATCCCACCCACCCTTGCCAGGCCAGCTCAGCACCCCCACCCCCAGCCCCTCTGAGAGGCCCACCCACTACACATGCAGAACCAGGGGTACTTCCTGACTCCCCCACTGATAACAGGGCCAGCCCCAGGCCCTTCTCTGAGGGGCACCCAGGATCGTCCAGCCCCATAAAGCGTCTCTCACAAGATCTATGTGGCGCCTGCAAGCCCCCCGGGGTCAAGGATTCAATGGCCCGGGACGCTGATGGAGTGCGGCCCTGAGCTCTGCCCCACAGATACGAGAAAAAGAGCCGTCCTTGGTCTCCACTGAGACCACAAACAGACCAAAGGGACAAAGAGGCCCCTCCCACCCTGGTCACTCTCCTTCAGACTAAAGCAAGGCCGCCTCCTGGCTGCGGATGTCTTCATGGACAAAAGGGCCTCAGAGCTGGGCACCGAGACGTGCACAGAACAAACACAGACCCACATAATGGGGGTGGTGGCCTCTGTTCACATTTTACAGAGGCGGAAAGCCAGGCTCGGCTAGGTCAGGTCACCCGCAGCTTAGGGGAGGGAAGGCTGGTGTCCATGGCAGAGAGAGCCGCCCCCCCCCGGTCTCCGGGACAAGGTACAGGTATCCTCAGGTGTGGGAGAGGACACTGGCAGGTGAGGCCAGGCCTGCCATGGAGGGCTGACCACTTTCATGCACAGACACGACCTGGGCATGGTGGTGGTTCTGGAAACGGTGTTACTGCCGGACAAGTGGGTACAGGACAAAGGCTGGAGGACCCTTGGCTAAGGGGACCCAGACATGAGACAAGGACACCAGGCTGCAAAAGCAGCCCCAGGAGGGAGAGGGTAACCAAGAGAGACTCCAGAGCCTCCAGCCCTGCCAGGGGACAGGGAGGTGTCTCAGCCCTGTGGTGCGAGGTGGGGAAGACAGGCCTGGGCCTCACAGAGCCGTCAGCACCACCAGCCGCCCTGACTTGGTGGTCATCTAGTGGGCAGCTGGAGAGCTGGGTCTGGCCTGGAGGGAGGGTGTGGGTGTCAGATGGCCCCAAGGCGGGTGCAGGCACAAGAGCCACCAGGACCACCATACCCTCCTTCCTCCAGACCCAGTGAGGGGCTGGGGACAAGGATGTTCAGGGTCAGGAAGCCAAACCCTGTGGGTTCTGCCCCTCCCTGAGACCCCCTCACAGAAACAACAGAAAAGACATGAGAAATGGGAGGAAACACCCCGGAGCTTGGCTGATGCCACTGCCCTCCACATCGGACCCACTCGTTCGACTGTGTGCTCTTCTAGCAAGGCCTGAAAGCAATGGGTTTCTGGGTCCCTGCCCCCCAAAACAAGATAGGCCATGGGTCTTTCCCCTGCCCACAAGCCAGCCATCCCATGCTGCACCCCTAGCTCCATTCTACCACAAGTCCATGTCCATCCTGGGGCGTGTTATAAGTTGGCTCTCGGGGGTATTATTTGTGTGATTTAAAATTATTTAAAAAACCAAAGTTCCTAACAACCCAATTTCTTAAAAATAGGCAAAGGGCTTGGACAGTCATTTCTGTGAAGAAGATACACAGATGGCCAACAGGCACACGGAGAGGTGCCCAGTGTCACTAATCATCAGGGAAATCAAGACCACAACGAGATGCCGCCTCTCATCCACTAGGGCGGCTACCACCCCAAACAGAGTGACAAGTGCTCCCAAGGATCTGGAGAAGTTGGGACCTTGTGTGCTGCTGGAGGAGGTAGAATGCTGCAGCTGCTTTAAAACATGAAACGACCAGTCTCTCGATTTTGTGGCGAACCTAAAACTGCTCTAACAAATAGTCTATTTAAATAATATGCCCGAAAAAAAATAGAATGACTGTATGGCCCAGGAATTCCACCTTGGAGTCTGTCCCCAGTCTCTTTAACGGAGATCCACACACACCCATGTCCACAGCAGCACCATTCACAACAGCCAAAAAGTGGAACCAGCCCGGTGACCCTCAGCGCACTGACGGAGACAGAAGATGTGGTCCCTCCATACCACGGGATAGGATTCGGCCTCAAAAAGGAAGAGAATTCTCACACAGGCTGCAACATGGAGGAACCTTGAAGACATTACTCTCAGTGAAACGAGCCAGTTACACAAGGACAAATACTATCTACTTCCACTCACGTGAGGTCGCTACAGTTGTCAGATTCACAGAGGTAGAAAGTAGAAGGTGGGTGCCAGGGGCTAGGGAAGGGGGAGTGGGGAGTGAGTGTTTAATGGGGACAGACTTTCACCAGTTTTACAAGATGGAAAAAGCTCTGGAGCTGGATGGTGGCGACGGTCACAATGAACTATGATCTTAAAAAGGGTTAAGATGGTAAAACACATTTTCCTTTTATTTTATTTTGAGATAGAGTCTTAATCTGTTGCCCAGGCAGGAGTGCAGTGGCACTATCTCAGCTCACTGCAACCTCTGCCTCCTGGGTTCAAGTGATTCTCCTGCCTCAGCCTCCTGAGCAGCCGGGATTAGAGGTGCGCACCACCACACCAGGCTAACTTTTTTTGTATTATTAGTAGAGATGGGGTTTCACCATGTTGGCCAAGCTGGTCTCAAACTCCTGACCTCAGGTGATCCGCCCGCCTCAGCCTTCCAAAGTGCTGGGATTACAGGCATGAGTCACTGCGCCTGGCCTTATATTTCACCATAATTTAAAAAAGAATGTGTTTGTCAGGAACTGGGAGAAAGGCAATGGGGATGGTTTTCCTTTTGAGGTGATGAAAAACCTCTGGAACCAGGGACAGGTATTGGTTGCACTGCCTTCTGAATGTACTAAATGCCACCAAATTGCACGCTATGAAATGGCTGAAATGGTGAATTTTACGTTATGTGTGTTCTCTGATACGGAAATGAGTGCCTTGAGGGGCCCGGGCCCATGGCGGTTGCTCACCTGGGCTCCCGCGGGTCACGTCTCCCAAAGGATTCTATGGACCTTCAGGGCCACCCAGCGGCCCCGAGTATCTGCCACACTCCAGCTGTGGTCATCTGTAGCTGTCCTTGAGCCTTTAGTTCTTAATCTTCACTAACTATTGTTAGTTCAGCATTAAACAAAATAGCTAAGCGCAAGTCATTTGTCAATTGCAAAATGGCACGCAGACCTTGAGCCCTCTCAGGATGAAGACAGAAAACAAATAGCAGGCAGTGCAAAGGGCCCTGGGTGGAAAAACACAGGCAAGCTGTAAAATTCCCCTAATCTTGTTTCATCATTGACAAGACTTATGCTGAATGGAGCTCAGGGCCATCCTTCACAGGGGGTCCTGTATGCCAACGGGACACCCTAAAGCACAGTCACTGCCGCTGACGGCTTCACTATTGGGTTGAAATCTTGTCATTAGGCAGACAGACCCTGGGACCCTCAACCTCAACCCAGAGGAAATTAGTGCGTGGTGTGGAAGGAAAATGGAAGCTCAAGGTAGCTCAAGGTCACACAGGAGGAGACACACGGCCCCGCAGGCCGGCCCCATGCTGGTATCCGGTGTTGTGGGGTTACGGTAGCGTAAACAGGAGATCTGCCCAAAGCCGGAGGGCCAGCGAGGGTTTAGCAAAGCAGGTGCTTATCTGGGATTTTTAGTCTCTGAGTGAACAGAGGGGGGAAAGGTCGCACTTTGGCTCAAACGTGTTGCAACCGGCTGTGGAACCAGTGTTCTCCGAGAAGGCTGAAGGTCGATCTGGCCATCTTATCTATTGTTTTGCTTTTATCAGCCGGCAAATCTGCATCATAGCGAAGATTTTCTGGGGTTCAATGTGTTTTGAAGTTCCATGCTGCCGGAACCACATAATTTAGGATCTGAGAGAAGGTCCCTGTGTCAATCAATCACATGGGAACGATCGCAGGGCAGCCTGAAATAACTGGTTCTGACCAGCTGCACTCACATCCTGTCTTTCTGGATGAAATATATGGATTTTTTTTGCAAAACAATAAAGGAAGCGTCGCAGACCCTTATCGCGAGGACTTTAGCGTCTCTGATATTACTCTTCTATTATCTCTTTTGTCTATTTTGGTGTCTCTGATGTTACTGCTCTACAGTATCTTTAAAGGAAATTTAATTTTAAAGAGGGCTGGAAGATGAAGATTAAATACCAAGGATCAGAGCTGAGCTTTGTGGAAGGGGCCAGGGTCAAGGAAGCAGAAACACAGCCGGCCTCCCAGGCGCCCCATAGACTTAGGCCTGGGGACCTTCCGCTGGAGTCAGGAATCCACCCACCCCCCGAAAAGCCTGAGATCTGTGCCCATACTTTTTTAGGAGACAATGAGATCCCATCAGGCCAAGATGGGGCCTGGAGACTCTGAAGAGGGGTGGACACAGGGTTAGGCTGAGGGTGCTGTGGGGACCCGGGATTAGGGTCTCACCCCCTCCCATAGCTGGGACGCCAGAGGGCTGGGCCTGCGCTGAGCCAGGCATTTCCCTGTGGGGGCAGTGGTCCCCACAGCATAGAGCCCGGCTGGCGGGCTCTGGGGCCAGCTGTTCCAACTCCACGCCGGCCCGGCCCTGATAAGCCACAGAGAGAGCCAGTCTCGGCTCCCGGGAGGGTCAGCTGGCCGGAGGGCGATGCAGGCACTCAGGCGGCTCAAAGCGCCCTTTGTCCCAGGGCCTGCCTGTGGCCAGCTGCTCCCAGCCGCCAGCCTGTGCTGAGAGCTTGTGGGCCCCCGGTGACGTGCTGGGCACAGCTGGGGCCCTCAGTCCACACTCACCACCCCCCTCACCCCCACCCCCCGAGACAGCACCAGTCCCCACCCTGCCCAAGGTAGCCTGGTCTGGGGCAGGCGCCACAGTACAGCCGGCCAGGCCCAGGTGAGATGCACCAGCCACTGGGCTGAGGGTGACACAGTCGGGGTCCGGTTGCCCTGTCCTAGTCTTACTGCTGGGGAGCTGACCCTGCCCTGCCACAGCCCCTCCCCTGCCAAGTGTCCCCTTAGTGTGAGCACCGCTGGGGTGCCACGCGGAGCCAGCCTTAGTCCAGGGCTGCAGCCTTCTGCTCTGCTGCTTCCCCAGGCCCCATGGAATGTGCAGCCCGCGACCTTGAGTGGGGCCCTCTGTGTCCCTCCTGAGGCCGTGGCCGCCCAAGGCCCTGCCTGCCCAAGGCCCTGCCCGCCCAAGGTAGCCTGGAACAGGCCCACCTCCTCGGAGGGAGGGCTTCTGGGCCCCCACACAGCTAGCTCCAGGCAGCCAGGGGTGGCACTGGGAGTATGGTGGGGGGACCCGCTACCTCGGCCAGGCCTCCTGGGAGCCCCCTGTCCCACACATTAGCAAGAGAAAGGATCGCTAAGCAGGAGGAGAATGGGCGCAGGGCAGGAGCAGGCTGGTGTGAGGACACTGGTGGCATCCCAGGCAGGGGGCCTGGACGAGCAGCTCAGCCACTCTGGGTTCTGCATCTACATCTGTAAAACGGGGGCACCAGCAGTGCCCACCTCCTAGGGCTGTGGGGAGGGTGGAACTACAACAGTGGCTTGGGACTGTGGAAATGCCATGGGAACAGTGTAGCAGGAAGGCGGGGTTCCGTGTGCTCAAGAGGGAAGCAACCTCGTCATCGGGGTGCGGGGGGCAGGGTGCTGAGTACAGGTGGGGTACAGACTCTCATGCTGCACACAGCACAGAAGAGCCCCGCTGACCTGACGCCCCGTCCCGTGCTGGCCCAACTGCCTGGAGTCCTCCACGTCACCCGGCCTTCCCGACTGTGGAAGTTCCTATCTGTTCACAGCTCCAGCCTGGGAGTGCCTATCTGTCCTGGAGGGTACTGCTCAGCCTCACCTTCCTGCGGTGAAGCCCTGCCCCACCCACTGCTGCTGCTGCCTCTGCCTCTGCTGGGATCCCTCCTTTCCTCCAGTCTGTCCTCATCCCGCCCACAGCACCCTAAAGTCAGGGGCCGCCTTCTCTACCTGCAAGCTCAGTGCTGAGACCGGCTCACTATCCCCCTGTGCCCAAAAGCCTGCTGAGAAACTTCAGGCAGGGGACAGGTGCGTCTCCCTCACAGGCACCTGCCTTGTGGGTGCTGTACTTGGGGTGTGGAAAGGGAAGCTGAGGGGCCTGTAAAGATCTGCAGACCCCCACTCTGGACATCACCCCCCATGTTTGGGATGTTGCCATCTCCCCCAGGATGGACATCACCCCCTTGCCCCCCCAGGATGGACGTCAACCCCCCACCCCCCAGGATGGACATCACCCCCCACCGTCCCCCCAGGACGGACATCACCCCCCCGGTTCCCCAGGATGGATGTCACTCCTCCCCAGGATGGACGTCACTTCCCGTCCTCCCAGGATGGACGTCACCCCTTGTCCCCCAGGATGGACGTCACACCCCATCCCCCAGGATGGACATCACCTTCCCCCATTCCCCTGGGCTGGACATCACCCCACCATGTCTGAGATGCTGCTAACCCCCTCCTGACCGGATGTCACTGCCCCCCGTGGCTGAGATGCTGCTATCCATCCCCAGGCTGGTTGTACCCCCCTCCCCCATGTTTCGGATGCTGCCGTCTCCCCACAGGGCACCTCTGGAGCTCCTCCTGGTCTGGCTCCCCCTCCCTGAAGTCACTGGAACACTTTGGGGGTCCTGGCCCTGCAGGAAGACACACCCAGAAAGTCAGCGGAAGCCACACACCAGGCCCCACCCTGACTTCCCATGGGACCCCAGAGACAGAGACGGAGGAAGGAGCCCCTGCCCAGGAAGCGGGCAGCAGAGCCCTAGCCACAGGCCTTCCCACAGCCGGCGGCCATCTCTGACCTTCAGAGTCGCAATCGGCCAGCTGCTCTGTGTGCTTGTCTCCCCGTTAATGATTTCGGGGTAACTCTGGGAGGCATGGGGCCTCTTTCCCTCAAGAACTAGCCCCACCTGCCAGCTGCCCGGACGTCTCTTCTTCCTGGTGGGCAAGGGACGTGCTGGGTTGTCATGGGGACGGCCGTTCCCATCCACCGGGCAGCCGGGCCCTGCAAGTGGGCGACAGCTGTCGTCTGGTCCCCCCATCCTGGACACCATCCCAACAGGCGGCATGAGGCCCAGTGTCCCCTGTGGGCTGTCTGGGGAGACTCTCGGGAGGCTAAAACCATAGGAACTGGCCCTCCCCCTGCCCCATGCTCTACATTTAAGTAGCCACAGGGGCACACCCCGGGGTGTCAACAAGATCCAGGGCTTTCCTGATCCTCCCTGGTCCTCCGTCTACCCCTGGCCTAAGGGGAGCCATGTTCACACATTTCCCTACGACTCTCCAGGCCCTGGGACTGATCCCATAAGGCCTTGGGTGTAGAACGCATTCTCTCCATGGGCTTCCCAGGAGGCACCTCTGGGAAGACTGCCTGGTGGGCTTTCAGAGAGCAACAAAACTGCAATATTTTGCTCAAGGGACACTCCTTGAGCAAAACCTCCCTGCAGGCCAAGGCTCAAGTGACCCCTCTTGCTGGGCCGGTGCCTCCAGCCCCTCCTTGTCCCTTGTCTGTAGCTCTAGAAGTAACTGCAAACTCTCGACATTTGTTACTCAGGTACCTCACCTGGGTCTGAGCAGGAGGCGCTCAAGGCAGCTGGCCCCATGTGTGGGTGTAGCAGGGGGAAGCTTCTCAGGGTGGAGGGGTTAGCTAAGAAAGGAACTTGGACCACACCCTGGGCCCAGCACATTCTTGGGCCATTATCATTGGGGCCAAATCTTTCCCAGGACTGCCGGCTTCCGGGCCTTGGCCTCCGCATGAAGGCTGCCCACCCACGGTGGGGAGGAGAGTGGGGCCTCTCGGTAATTTTAATTTCACATGTACTGCCGGTGCCTTACGGGGGCCGACTAGAGTTACACACGTTTCAGGCGGTTTAATGAGGTGCCTCCAGCCCTGGGACCCAGCTCGCTGCACGAGCTGGCGGGGTGGGGGTTCCCAAGCGCGGCCCACTTCCTCCCCCACCTAGGTGTTCTCAAGGTCAGGAGGCGGACACAGGGCGCAGCAGCCACCCGACACCTGCCTGGGGTGGGAGAGGCAGATGGCGTTAGGCAAAGTGCCCATAGGCTGGCCTGTCTAATCTCTGCCCTGAACTGGGCTTATCAGCAGATTCTGATGAAGCAACAATTATGTGGAACCCCCCGCCTGGAGACCCCCAGCACACTGAATCAACCCATCACCTGGCAAGGGGTGAGAACCCAGGAGGCACTGAATAAATGTGTATGCTTACACAATGTGCAATGCACATATTTCATTACTTTCAGGCAATAGATGAATTTCAATCTATGTGGGGGACAACATTTGCAAACACAGTGAAGCCACCAGCAAGTGGCGCGGGCTCTGGCATGGAATTTACAAAATAAAAGCATTTACAGTTGTTGCTGGGGGAAAGCTGGAGTGATGTGGGGGCTGGGGCAGGCAGAGGGGCCTACGTCTCATAACACCATACAGGGCCCGCACTTCCCACATCAATCTCTTCTTTCTGGCTATTTAGGAGAGTGTTGCTTAATTCTCAAATAGGGAAGGGATTTTTCTTCCCCAATCTTTAAGTCATTTATTTCTCATGATACTGGGTTTTGATCAGAGAACATGGCCAGTTAAATCTCAATTTTTTGAGGTAGATTAGATTTGTTTATAGCCACATGAATGATTGGTTTTGTAAGTGTTCTGCAGACATAAGGGAACAAAACAACTCCATTACTAGGGTTCGAAGACATAGCACTGGTTTTAAAGCACAGTCCTGAAGTTATTTGCCAGTCCTCCCTAGTTGAACCTGGGCTCTGTGACACCTGCATCAAGAGAACACAGCCAGGTGGCTCTGCAGTCCCTGGCACTGCCTGTCTCTTGGACTGTTCATTTCTGAGATGTGAGGAATCCATGAAGCCTTGGAGAGGCCCTCATGAACAGGAGCCTTACCAGCCATGTAGGTGCAATGCTGCTACGGAACCTCCAGCCCCAGCTGATACTACGCAGAGGGGAGATGAGCCGTCCCACTGAGCCCTGCCAGACCGCATGCTAGCGAGCTCAGGCGTGATGCCTATTTTGAAGGTGCTAGATTTGTGAATGGTTTGTTATATAGCTATAGATAGCAAGAATAGGAGTTATTTCAAATTAGTTAGAATCTGAAATTGCTCATGATTACAACATTTAACTGTCCATGTCCTCACTTATTTTGTGCTCACTAGAACTGTCCTATTCCAAAAGAGGTACATTAAAATCTCCTCCCATTATCATATTTAACCTTCTTGTCCTTGCAGATTTTCAATAGTTTTTGCTTTATGTATTTTATGTTGTCTGATGCCTTAAAGATTACAGTCAGGTCTTCTAATAGTGCCTGATCTCATTCACACTTGTCTTATTTGGGCTTCAGTGTTGATATGAATCCTGATCTCCCTGTTTTTTTCTCTCTTTTCTTCTTTCAGCTTGCAATTTCTTGGCATCTCTTTTGCCATTCATTTATTTTTCAACCACCTATTATTGCTTTGCCTTACTTAATGCTACTGAGCAAGGTATTTGTTAAAAGATAAAAGCCCAGCAGCTATGGTGGGGCCTTCTCTTTCAAAGAGGAATTCAGGCCATTTACATTTGGTGTGGAGTTAGATGCATTTGATTTGACTTTTTCTATCTTTATATTTGCTATTTGACTCTGTTGCTTCTCCCTTTTGCTTTCGGTTATTTAGTTGACCCACATATTATCCATTTTCTGATCTCATGAATTTGAGAATTTCACTGAACTCTCATTTCACTGGTTCCTTCAACTCACAATCAAGTCTGCTACTTTCTAAAGACAGTTTCCACTATAGTGTGTTCCCTAAGGCTTTCTCCTCAGGAAGATAAGAATTTGCGTGTGACTGCATTTCACCCCTCTCCCTTCACCCCATCAACTGCTCTGTGGGTAAAGAAAGCAACCTCCAACATTGTTTTCATAGTTTAGAACAGGGCTTGACAAGCTTTTTCTCAAAAGCCAGATAGTAAATATTTTAGGCTTTGCAGGCCACACGATTTCTGTTGTAACAATTCCAGCAGACAATTTTGTGCTGTTATAGCACAAAAACAGCCAGAGATGAGATATTCACAAGCACACGTGGCTGTGTGCTAATCAAACCTTATTTATACAAATCAGCAGCCAAGTTTGTAGGTTATGGTTTGCAGACCCTTGGATTAAAGAATCCTCTGACGGGTAGGTATTGCTACCAGCTAAATTGTGTCCCCACATTCATATGTTGAAGTCCTTTACCCTCCAGCACACCTCAGAGTGTGACCTTGTTTGAAAACAGGGTTGCTGCAGATGCTGTTAGTTAAGATGAGGTGGTTAGGGTGGGCCCCTATTCCCATACAACTGGTGTTCTTATCAAATGGGAAACCTGGACATGGACTTGTAGGCCAGGGGAGCACTGTGTGGAGGTGGAGGCAGAGCCTGGTGTGCTGCATCGACCAGGAACCCTTCCACAGTAGCTTCGGGGAGGCCTGGAACACCCTCCCTCACAGCCTTAGAAAGAACCCACCTAGATGATACCTGGATCTCAGACTCTCCTGGACAGGTAAGGGGCTACCGCTGGCACCCAGGGGCTCCAGGTCATCAGCAAGGCCAGGCCAGAGGTCTGTTCTAGGGTCTCTGGAGAGGTCCAGGCCATAGGCCTCAGGGCCTGAAGCTTCCCCCTCCCCAGGCAGTGTCCCTGGGGTCCTACAATAAACAGTGCCCTGTCTCTCCAAGAGGTCTATCAGCCTACCCCTGCCCCCTTCCACCAGAAAACCCGGGCTCTGAAGGCAGAACTCAAAGTGTCAGTGGAGGCACTCCAGGCCGACGACCAGCAGAAGAAAAGGCCCAGGGGCAGGAAAACGTGGGCGTGTGGAGGCACCCAGGGCTCTGGACAGTCAAAAAGGCAGGTAGGGCTGCTTGCAAATCAGGCCCTGAACCCTCTGCTGAGCCCCACAGTTTGGGAGCTGCCTCCCAGGAATCATACCCAGGGCCCCGCACACACAGGAGTGGCCCAAGCCGGCGGCCCTGCAATTTGTGGTGGGGGAGTCCATGGCCCGGAGACGCCCACGCCTGGCTGCAGACACCATTAGCCGCCCGGCAGGCAGCTTTACACGTATTTAAAGCAAATCCCCCATTTTCCCCAGGCAGGGCTATTTCCGTCTCCAGGCCAGTTAAACGAGGATTTACTTTCAGCCTGGGAACCCCACTGCTGATGGCTGTTAACCCCAAGGACGGTATACCCCTATGATCACTGTCTTAGCTGGAACTCGGATGGGGGGAAAAGGGAGTGGAGGGAGGGACATTATTTTTATCTGCCAGGAGCCAAAGCTTCTAAAAATGTCTTATTTAAGAATTTCACCAGCACTAGAAGTTCGGCAAACCAGGTTCTGAGCACCCTTCTTTTGACTTGGGGAGAGTGCTGAGAAGGCCGCAGGGTTGAACGCTGTTTACTTTAGCAGAGGTTGAGGAGCTGCGACCCACACCAGCCTTTCAGGGGCTGGCACGGTGTTGGGACAGGAAGGCCTGCAGTTATTAAAGGCTGCCCTGCATACGTGTGTGTGTGCACGTGTGTCGGTGTGTGTGTGCACGCGGGCCTGTCTAGTCTGTTTTCTGACTGCTGCGTACCTCACTCAGATTCTGCAAATCTAGAGATTTTAATAACAGGCGGTGAATTTAAACAGTTTTTTTTCCCCCCTTTCAGGAATGTTTTAAGGGATTGAGAGGAAATTGTGCACGGATTTTGCTGTTTTAAGAGCTAATATGTGAACAACTTCAGAAGGATGTATGTTGTTTTAGGGCTGAAGTTTACACAGTAAACGGGAGAGTCAAAAGCAGACTTGTCGTGAATTTGTAGGGCCCGTCTTCTTAAATTTCATTCCTCTGAGAAGGGGCTGCCTTCCTGGGGAGCAAAGCTGGAAGGAAACAGTGAAAGTCTGATCTTTGTCCCCCGTGCCCCTCACTGTGTCCCGTTGCAGAATCCCTGGGGAGGCAGTGCCCAGTGGGATGGCCAGCGGCAGAGACCACCCAGCCCAGGCCCCCTCAGGGCACTGAGGAGGATCCCCCAGCAGATGGCTGCATTCAGAGGTCTGCAAATCCCACAGCCCCTAAGCTGCTCAGGAATGACATCTCAGCACAACAGGGTCTTGTTTCCAAATTTGGGCTGGGGCTTCTGTTTCTTGGGGACAAATACCTTCAAAGACATGAACTATCAAAACCTCATCAAGAAGAAATAGACAACCTGCATAGCCCTGTATCTACTGACTTTCCAATGACAAACTTCCCCACAAAGAAAACTCCAGGCCCAGATACCTCCACGTGTTCTTGCTATCAAATGTTTAAGGGAGAAATAATTGCAATTCTACACAAACTCTTCCTAAAAATTGAAGAGCAGGAAATATTTCCCAACTCATTCTCTGATGCCAGCGGCATCTGATGCCAAAACCAGACACAACAGCCAACACACAGCAGGCGACGCCCTTGTGACCGTGGGTGTGGAAGTTCTACACACAACCGAAGTCAGTCACATCCAACAAGGTGTTTTAAAATGCATCATGACAGCTGGGCACGGTGGCTCACGCTTGTAATCCCAGCACTTTGGAAGGTCGAGGCAGGCAGATCACCTGAGGTCAGGAGTTCAAGACCACCCTCGCCAACAAGATGAAACTCTATCTCTACTTAAAAATACAAAAATTAGCCGGGTGTGGTGGTGGGCTCCTGTAGTCCCAGCTACTCAGGAGGCTGAGGCAGGAGAATCACTTGGGCCCGGGAGGCAGAGGTTGCAGTGAGCCAAGATCATGCCATTGTACTCCAGCCTGGGCAACAAGACCAAGACTCTATCTCAAAAAAATAAAAATTTTAAAAAAGTACAAATACATACAAAATAAATAAGTAAAATAAAACAAAATAAAAATTCATCATGACCGAGTGGGCTTTGTGTAAGGAATGCAAGGTTGCTTTGCTATTTGAAAATCAATCAATGCGATTCCCCACACTAGCAAATTAAGGAAGAATTTGTGATTGAGATCATTGCAAATGATATGATTATCTCAACAGAGGCAGAAGGAGCACTTGACAAAAATCCAACAGCCATTCTTAACGCACTCTCCCTTCCCAGAAAACCAGGAAGAGGAGGAACTTCTCGGCCTGGTAAGTGGTTTTTACTAAAACTCCACAGCTCCCACCACACCTAATGGTGAGAGACTGCCTCACTTCACCTTAGGAGTAAGACGAGGATAGCAGCCCTCTCCCCACTGGCAGACACTGTCAGGTGCATTCAAGCAAAAACAAGAAATCAACAGCATATGGATTGAAAAGGCAAAAATAAGACTGACTTAATTTGGGACAACACAATCATCTCCATAGAAAATCCTAAAGAATCTACAAAAAAAAACAAAACAAAACAAAACAAAAAACACCTAAAAACAAATGAACAAGAAACCTTCTCAAACTAATAAGTAACATGAGCAAAGTCATAGGATGCAAGGTCAATATACGAACAAATCGATTGTATTTCTATATCCCAGCAACAAATAATCCAAAAGTGAAACTGAGAAAACAATATCATTTCAGTAGCTTCAAAAACATAAAATACTTAGGAACAAATCTAGCAAGTTTCGCACCACTAAAAATTACACAATACTGATGAGTGGTGTTGAAAAATATCTAAGGCACTGGGGAGCGAGACCGTGTTCGTGGATCAGAAAACTCGGTATTATTAAGATGTGTATGAGACCCAAATTTATCTACATATCCAATGCAATGCCAATCAAAATTCTAGCCAAATTTTTTTTTTTTGGTAGAAATTGATGAACTGATTCTAAGATATTCATGGGAATGTGAAGGAGCTGGCAGAGCAGCACACTCTTGAAAATGAACAAAATTGGAGGATTAACAGGACCTGATTTCAAGGCTTAGCGTAAAAGTCACAGTAATCAAGACAGTGCTTTCCTGGCAGAACAGATGACAAAGTCCAGAAATCGAACCCACACACACGGCCAACTGATTTTCATCAAAGGTGCCAAAGTAATTCAACGAGAAAAACGTCTCTGGGACAACTGGATAACCACATGCAAAAAGATTTAACCTCCATCCATACCTGTCACCATATATAAAATTAAACTCGAAATGAATCACAGATCTAAACAAGAAATGTGAAACTATAAAATTTCTATAGAAAACAGGAGAAAAAACTTTGTAACCTTGGATTAGGCAAATATTTCTTAGACAGAACACAAAGAACATGAACCCTAAAGAAAAAAAAAAAAAAAAGAACCCTGATGAATTGAACTTCATCAAAATTAAAAACTGCTGCTCTTTTGAAAGATCCTGTTAAGAAAATGCAAAGACAAAGCCACGATTGGGAGAAAATATTTGTAAAACAGATCTGGTGAAGGACGGCTATCCAGAAAATAGACACAACTCTTACAACTTACATTATTATTCTAAGAAGACAACCTAATTGTTCAAATCAGCAACAAATTGAACAGATACTCCATCAAAGGAGATAAATGAATGGCAAATACGCCCAACACCATTCGTCACTAGGGAAATGCAAATGAACACTACGATGGAATATGGCTCCAACCTTGAGGATGGGCAAAGCTTAAAAAGCAGACAATACTAAGTGCTGGTGAGAATCTGTAGGGGCTCATACATCGATGGTAACAGTGAAACACGGGCCTACCATTTTGCAAAACGGTTTGGCAGTTTCTTCGAAAGGAAAACATGCATCTAACACATGATCCCACAATCCCACTCCCAGGGATTTACCCCAGAGAAATGAAGACATATGATTACTCAAAAACCTGCACGCAATATTCATGGCAGCTTTAATCATAACAGCTGAAAACTGGAGACAGCTCAAATGTCCATCAGCCTGTGAATGGATAAACAAACTATGGTACATTTTATCCTTTCCAAATAAAAGGAGACAAACTGCTGAATGCAGAGACCGTGACACGGATGGACCTCAAATGAATTATGCTAAGTGACAGAAGCCAGGCACAGAGGCTACACGCTGCAAGATTCCATTCACATGACGTTCTGGAAAAGGCAAAACCATGGGGACAGGAAACACGTCCACGGTTCCCAGGTGCGGCGGGGGGAGGGGGCTAGCTGCCAAGGAATACCAGGGAGCTTTCGGGGTGATGGGAACGCCTTGGATCTTGATTTTGGGAGTGGTTACAGGACCATAAATGTTTGCCAGAACTCATCAAACTGGACACCTACAGAGGAGGAGAATTTTCCTGTACGTAATTTAAACCTCAACAAACCTAAATTTAAAAGAAGAAGAAATTAGAAAATAAGAAAACCAAAGAAATGCATGAGTCAATCAACAATATTTTTTAGTTAATCTGTTTAGAGGAGAGAGGCAGCTATGACCCCACCAAGCCCACTGAGCTCAGCATAGCCTCCCTGGATCCTGCTACCACTAGAGTCTGGCCTGGGAGCCACTGTACCCCGTGGATGCAACGCAGGGGCCCTGTCTCTGTCTGTGCCCCCCTCACACGGCAGCCTCCCCAGGCACCCCTCGCCTGCCGTGTGGGCCCCTGGAGAGCCAGGTGCTGGGTGAAGCCTGGCTCCTGTCCATGCCTCGTACTCGGGACTCCAGCCCTATTTGCACTCTGGTTCTGGGCTGAGCCTGGTGCTGCCCTGCTCTCCCTGTGAGGCTCTGGATTCCAGAAGCCTCTGACCCTACACCACCCGGGACACTGTCTCTGTTGGCCCTCAACTCGCCACCCCAGCGCGCTTCATTCACCTGCTTAGGGAGGCGCCCCCCTTCCGGTCACTTGGCTCACATGTTGGCATTTGTTCCCCTACCCCGCCTGGCACTCTGGCCTCAGTGAGGATGCATGTCAGGCATCAGCTCCCAGGGCGTGCAGTGCCCTTGACTGCTTTCCAGCTCCAGGGCCCGGGCGTGGATCTGCCCAGGGAGGAACATGGGTGTCTGGGCCATCACGATGCTCCCAGAACACGGGCTTCTCCCACCTTCTACCTATGCCTTTTCATTCAACCCCGAGAGGGACCCTAGGAGGGGGCGTGAGGGGTGACAGCGAGGATGCAGATGCCGCAGTGTGTTCGAAATCCAGGCGCCATGCCACGGCTCTGCCTCTGCAAAGTCCCTCTCACCCCGTGATCAGAAAGGTTCGAACTCCAGGCACACGGCCCAGTCCCAGCAACGGCAAAGAGAGGCGGGGGAGGTGTCCATCCAGGCCGGGGCTTGGAGGCTCTGGTTCTCTACAGACAACTCTGGGCATCCCTCATCTGAGCTCCCCAAAGACACAGAGGTACGTCCACACGCAGACCTGCACACTGGGGTCCAGTTCTGGGGTCTGTCCCTCTCGAGGCCCAAACAGTCCCCTGCACCCTGGCCTCCCCGTCTCTGGGTCTACTGGAGGTGGAGCTGGTTCCCCTTCCTGCTGCTCTACGCAGCTCGCACTGGGTGGTGGGGGCAGTGGGCGAGGGGCCGGAGCCCCCAGATTGAGTGGTGCAGAAGGGAAAGCCAGGGAGGGGTGTCCTGCCCAGGGGTCTCTCCACCACCCAGGGCCAGCCATGAGGAAGAAGGTGCATAGGGGCCTAGGGTACTCGTGACTAGGGGCCACGTGCTGCTGCTCATGTCCATTGCCCCCCAAGGCATCCCCACACCAGGCCCGGGGAGCCCAGGGCCGCCCACGCAGAACACAAAATGCCTCTTGTTCCCACCCCAGGTGCTTGGGAGCAGGAAGCCCCCCAGCCCCCGGGCTGTGCAGAGCACTGGAGGTGAAGTCACAGCCCAGCTGTACCATGAGCAGGTCACGAAGCTCACAACAGGATCTGCCCAGGCCGGGACACCCGGTAACATTCCACTCCCTCAGCTTTCGCAGCCCCCAGGGGACCCTCCTCGAGGGCCCCATGTCTTCTGGGTTCCATCTCTTTGAGGTAGAAAATCTGAGGCCCCAAACTGCCCCCAAAGCAGGCAAAGGTCAGAGGTGTAGAGAGAGAGGATGGCGAGGACGGCCAAGGAGGGTCGTCCCAGGTGCCTGGGCCCAGGTTTCTCCCATACCCTGGCCCACCTGCCTTCCTTCCCCATAGCCCCACCCCAGCATCCTGGCACCAGTGAGCTCCTGGTGGCACTGGCTGGATGCTGTAGCCCGCTGATGGCCACTAGCATGTGCTGGGGGACCTAAAGCCACATGGTTGAGTCACCATCATTTGCTCCACAACCCCCACGCCTGGCTTCTCAGACCTCAGCCTGCCCCTCTCCACCCAGTCACTCTCCCTTGGGTGAAAGCTGGATGTGCTCTATAACCCACCCTGGAGACAGCCCCTGGGATAAAGAAACCAGGTCCTGTCCAGGCCCCAGCACCTGTCACTAAACATCCTCCAAAGTACGGATTTTTCAGCCCCAGGGGCTCAGGAGGGCCGGGGGTAGTGGCTGGGGGCAATAGAGCCCCTTTATTCCCGCCAGACAGGTCCTCACTTTACTTCAAGGTCGACAATGGCGAACTTCTCCTCAGACACCCACCCACCTGGGCCAAGTCAGGCTGTGTGTTTGTCTGTGTGTGTGTACGTGCACCGGCATTTGTGCACAGCCTAAGCACACCCAGGCCAACGCCAGAGCCCAACACCATGTGTGCACATGTGCACACACACAAGCATGGTGCTATCTGAGATGCAGGAAGAAGATGTCACCTTGACCCAGAGCTCAGGACACTCCACCTACACCTAACAAGGCTGAGAAAGGGAATATAAACTACTATGGAAAAATTATACCGGAATTTTTCTTTGTTCATTATGAAATCTTTCAAATATATCAAAATACAGCAAATAACCTGACCGATTATACGCATGGATACTCCCATCCCACGTTCTGCTGTGTTTTCTTCTGCCACGCTTGATTCAGACTTTGAGAAACAAAACCCAACGGAAGCAGCAAAAGACGTTCCCCAATCTACCTCCCTGGACGAAGCCACCATCCTTCTACCTACGTTTCTGTGCTCACACGACACATGCAATCAGGACAAACACGTGTGACCCTGGGACCTTAGGTCTGAGCTGCCACTGCTTAGTGGCCTGCCTGCCGCCACCTTATCCTGGGCCTGGCCTCTACCAGTCAGAGGGGCGGCGTTAAGTCTGAATCACACCATGCCAGGCCCCAGGGCTCCTGTCGTGCAGAACAAAACCCTAAGTCCCCAGAGTCGCCCCAAGCCCTCGCACGCCAGGTCCTACCACCTCCCTGACCTCTTCCCCCACCGCTCCCTGCTCCCCATCTCTGAACGCTACGGGCTCCTCACAGCTCCCTCCACCTGCACCAGGCACACACCCTATCTGGGTCTCAGCGTGTGCCATGCTCTCTGCCAGGAATGCTTGCCCCCAAAACCCCAACATTTGGACCTTCACCTCCAGAGACTTGCAGCCTGGCCGCTCCACTGAGAATGCCGCCCCTCCCCATCCATACCATTTACCATTTCTTACCCTCGAAATAGTCAGTAGTCCACCCAAGGTTTTGGGGGTCTGAACTTATAAAAGATGGAAATGGAGTCAGCTTATTGTTTGTAGTATAGGCACTAAGTGGAGGTTAAGGCACATTAATAAAAACAGTAAAGGGTTAAATGAGAAACCAGGGACTAAAGAAACTTAAAAAGGTATAAGTATAAAAGTAACTATTAGGACAAAAATACAGGCCGGGCGTGGTGGCTCACATCTGTAATCCCGGCACTTTGGGAGGCCGAGGTGGGCAGATGACTTGAGGTGAGGAGTTCAAGACCAGCCTGGCCAACATGGTGAAACACCATCTCTACTAATAATACAAAAAAATTAGCCAGGTGTGGTGGTGCCCACTTGTAATCCCAGCTACTTGGGAGGTTGAGGCAAGAAAATCACTTAAACCCTGGGAGATGGGGGTTTCGGTGAGCTGAGATCATGCCACTGCACTCCAGCCTGGGTGACAGAGTGAAACTGTTTTTCATAAATAAATAAATAAATAAATAATACAACCTCCTAATTACCCAAATGTTTTTAAAAAGAGAATAATACACATATTGTAAAGAAAACTACAACAGCAACCGTGACAAAATACACGTAATTATAAAAGACAGTGACAGAGTTGAGACCAAGAATATCAGTTATATGAATAAATGCAAATTAGCTTTACTTATCAGGAGAAAAATAGTTTGACTCACAGAATAAGACTCAAATATATGCTTCATATGAAAAACAAGTTTTGAGTCTAAGGACACAAATGGTTTAAAAGTAAATTAATAAAATACATACTATGCTAACAATGATAAAAAGAAAAAGCCAGAATAGCCATTTTAATCTCAGACAAAGCAGATTTCAGAGCAAAGAAAGTGGCCAGGGATAAAGAGGCAGTTTCATAAAGACAAATGTGTTGATTTCTCAAGAGGACACAACAATCCTAAATGCTAATGCACCCAAGAACGAAGCTTCGAAATACATTGAACACATGGTATACTTGTATTGAAATATCATATGGACTCCATAATGTGTACAACGATTGTGTATCCACAAAAATGAAAAACAAATGTAAATAATTTTTTAAATGACCAAAGCAAAAAAAATACACTAAACAAAAAACTAATAACTAAAGAATAAAGAACTAAAGAATAAAGAGAGAAATCCACATATATAGTTGGAGATGCTAACATCCCTCTCTCAAGAACTAACAGAACAAGTAGATACAAAATCAGTAAGGATGTATCATTACTGATGTAGACTTGGAAAATGCCATCATCAACCACATTAGTCTCATTGACATTTATAGAACAGTCCTCCCAACAACGGCAGTACACACTCTTTCCGAGCACACAATGGCGTATTTACCAGGATAAATCATATTCTGGGCCATAAATCAAGTCTTAATATATTTTAAGAGACCAAATTATATTAAGTATTTCTATAGCCATAAATGAATTAAAGTAGAAGTCAGTAACAGAAAGGTATCTTGAAAATCCCTCAATGTTTCGAATACACTTTTAAATAACGCATGCACCGAAGAAGAAACTAAAAAGGAAATTAGAAAATATTTTAGATGGGATTAAAAAAACACAAAATTTGTGGATGTAACTAAAGGGTGAGAAATTTATACCACCAAGTGCCTGTATTAGAATGGAAAAAAAATTTCTAATCCATGACCTCAGCTTCCAGCTTAAGAAACTAGAAAAAAAAAGCAAATTAAAATTAAGCAGAATAAAATAATTAAAAAGAAGAAATTAATCAAGTAACCAAAAAGAAAAAAATTAATGAAACCAAAAGCTGATTATTTGAGATCTATAAAATTGCTAAAACTTTAGCTGGCTGACTACACTAACGAAGAAAGAGGCACAAATTACCAATATCAGGAATGAGAGAGGAGACATTGCTACAAATTCTAAAGCTGTTTAAAGGATAATAACAGGATATTCTGAACAACTTTATGCCAATATAATTAACACCTAGGTGAAATGAACATATTCTTTCAAACACACAAAATACCAAAGCCCACTCAAGAAGCAATCACCTGAATATAACTATTATCAATCACCTGAATATAACTATCAATCACCTGAATATAATTATCAATCACCTGAATATAATTATCAATCACCTGACTATAACTATTATCAATCACCTGAATATAACTACTATCCATCACCTGAATATAACTACTATCAATCACCTGAATATAATTATCAATCACCTGACTATAACTATTAAGTCAATTTAAAATCTAGTTAACAATCTTCTCATCAAGCAAAGTCCAGGCCTACCTAAACAACTTTCCTGATGGGGTCCACCAAACACACAGGGAAGAAATAAAACCAATTCTACACAAACTCCCTCTCGAAAAGGCAGAGAGAACACTTCCCAGCTCACTTCTCACGCCAGCATTACTCTAGTACCAAAGCCAAAGACGTTACAAGAAAATATATAGACAATATCCCTCACGAACCTAGATGCAAAGGTCGTTAGCAGAATTTTAACAGGTCAAGTCCAATGATACACAAAAAGAATACTACAACATGACCAAGTGGGGTTTATCCAGGAATACAAGGTTTAACCTGTGAAAATGAATCAGTATAATTTATCATATTAAGAGACTGAAGAAGAAAAACCACATGATCATATCAAAAGATGTAGCAAACAGCATTTGACAAAATTTAACACCCATTCATATTAAAAGACCTCAGCAATAGTATTAGAGAGGATGTTTCCTTAACCTGGTAAAGACATCTATGGAAAACCAGAGCCAACATCACACTTGACGGTGAACGACAAGGTGTTTCTTCTACGGCTGAGGACGGGGCGATGTTCACTTCTATTGGACACTGTAGTGGATGAGCTGCCCAGTGCAATCAGGCAAGAAAAAGAAACAAATAGGCACCCACATTTGAGAAAAAGAGGTAAAACTGTCTTTATTTTCAGAAAACAATATTAACGTAAGGAAATCAATGGAATTCATTTTTTCAAAAACCACTAGAACAAAAATAACTGAGTTTAGAAAGGTTGCAAGATTCAAGATAAATTTGCCAAAATGAATTTCAGTTCTAAATTAGAAGAAATACCAGTGACAATAGCATTAAAAAAAACGTGAAATACCTGGGTATCTCACAAAAGATGTACAAGACCTATACACTAAGAGCTATGAAACATCTCTGACGGAAGTTAAAAATCTAAGTAAGTGGCATATAACCTCATATGTATATATATATGAGATATATAACCCTTATATGTATAAGAGCTATATAACCATATACATATTAGACATATAACCATACATATATGAAATAGATAATCTCATTGATCAGAGGATTCAATATTGGTAAGATGTCAATTCTCCCCATGTTGATCTTTAGGTTGAACGCAATCCCAAACAAAATTCTACCAGGCTTCTTTGTAAAAATTGGCAAGCAGCTTCCAAAGTTTATATGTAAATACAAAGGACCCAGAACCACCAACACAACTTGAAATAGCAAAACAAAGTTGGCGAAATCACCCTAACTTATTTTAAGCCTTATCGTAGAGCTGTAACGATCCCAGTGTGTGACTGGCAAAAGGACGGATCAATGGATCACAGCAAAGTGTCCAGAAAGAGACACTTTTATGATACATTGAACCTTTTAAAAGGAGTCAAGGTGGTTCACTGGGGAAAGTATATTCTTTTCAATAAATGACACTGGACCAGTCAGTCATCCATAAGAAAAAAACACATGAATCTCCACCTTTGTCTTACATGATAGAGAAAAATTAACCCAAAATGCATCCTAGGCCTAAATGCAAGCACAAAAATTATAAAACTACTGGCAGAAAATCTTAGTAACTATGTGTTTCGTAAGCATTTCTTAAATATAATGTGAAAAGCATGAGAAATATTTAAAAGGAAAAAGCTGCATTTGACTTCATAAATTGAAAATGTTTGGTCTTTAAAAGATACTATTGGGCCTGGAGCAGTGGCTCACACCTGTAATTCCAGCACTTTGGGAGGCCAAAGCAGGGGGATCGCTTGAGGCCAGGAGTTTGAGACCAACCTGGGCAACAAAGTGAGACCCTGTCTGCATAAGAACTTTAAAAAGTTAGTAGCTGTGGTGCACATGCCTACAGTCCCAGCTACTTGGGAGGCTGAGGTGGGAGGATCCTTGGAGCCCAGGAATTCCAGGTTGCAGTGAGCTACGTTTACGCCACTGCACTCCAGCCTGAGCACAGTGCAGGGGCCCAGTCTCAAAAAAACAAACAAACAAAAAAAAACACACAAAGAAACTACTAAATAAATGAAAAGGAAAGCCACCAACTAGAGAACATAATGTGTAAAACAAATAGCTATGTAACCAGAATATACAAAGAACTTTTACAACTCAGTAAGATGACAAACAGCCCAATTGTACAACGGGTGAAACATTTGAAAAGATATGTCACCAAAGATGTTCCCTGGATGCCAATGAAACACGTAAAAAGATATTCAACATCACTGGTCATTAGGAAATGAAAGTTAAAACCACAGCAAGATGCCACACACACCTCTGAGACTGGCTCACATGAAAATGACGGACCATGTCAAGTGTTGGTGAGTTAGTCGGTTTCTTAAATAGTTAAAAATATACACCCGGCTGGGCGCGGTGGCTCACGCCTGTAATCCCAGCACTTTGGGAGGCCGAGGCGGGCAGATCACAAGGTCAGGAGATCGAGACTACGGTGAAACCCCGTCTCTACTAAAAATACAAAAAATTAGCCGGGTGCGGTGGCGGGCGCCTGTAGTTCCAGCTACTCAGGAGGCTGAGGCAGGAGAATGGCGGGAACCCAGGAGGCGGAGCTTGCAGTGAGCCGAGATCGCACCACTGCACTCCAGCCTGGGCGACCGAGTGAGACTCTGTCTCAAAAAAAAAAAAAAAAAAAAAAAAAAAAAATATATATATATATATATATATATATATATATATATATTCCCCCACCACATTATCCAGCCATTCTATTCCTAGGTATTTACCCATGAAGAAAGGAAATATAAGTCCCTACAAAGACTTTATACAGAGTCCACCAGCACATGAGTGGATAAACAGACTGCGATGCGTCCATACAATGGGATACGGCTCAGCAATGAAAAAGGGATGAATTATTATGTGCCACAGACTGGATGACTCTCAAACGTGGAGTGACGGGAGCCAAACAATAAAAACCACACACTATAATTCCACTGACAGCAAGCCCCAGAAAACGCCAACCGTCTACACTGACAAGACAGACCAGGGGTCCCGTCCAGAGCCAGGAGCAGCGGAGGAGGGGCCAGCGACGGGCACGAGAAGCCTTTTGGGGGTGACGGATGTGCCTGCTGTCTCAATTGTGGTGATGGTCCCGTGGCACACACCCATGTCCAGACTGGTCAAATCGTACATTTTAAACAAGGCCGTCTACTCTATGCCAATTATACCTCAACATAGCTGATTTTTTGTTTCAGTGAGCAGAATAAATAAAACTGAGGCTATGGCAGTTCCTGGCTGAGGCCCCTCCTTCGCAATTAGTGCCCCTCTGGTGGGCACGGGGCCCTTTACACCTGCTTCCCCAGCACCACTTTTCCTGCCCCCGCCAGGGGAGGAGGCATCGTCCACCAACACCCTTTTGCCCTCTTGGCCATTGGCTCTGGACTGAGAACCTTCGTGCCAAATGTCCCCACACCCTCGGCACAGCCCCGGGAACGGCGGTCCTGATGTGACCTGAATTTTACACATGAAGAAACTGAGGTGCAGAGAGGATTGGTGATGTGTGTGGACCCATTGGGAAGTCTCGGGAGTCTGGATCCCCCCACATCCTGGAGTTTCTCCAGCAAGGTCTGGGAGTCTTTCTACAATCCCAGGCTCCAGGGCCATGAAGAGCCACAGCAGGCACAGCGACAGCGTCTGAGGCCCACCCCAAGCTAGGGGGCCCCACACCGCAGCTCGACGCTGGCCTTTCACAGGATGGGTGCAGAGGCCTCCAAAGGCTGCTGACTGGCTCCCAAGCCCCCTTAGCTGATGTCTATGCGAGGATCGGCCACAGGACCCGGGCCTCAGTGCCTCTGACAGGGGCTCCATGAAAACTGGGGAGAAACTACAAATTCTTACAAACTCCCGGGATGAGAGGCAGTTTTCCTAAGGTTCTAGAACTCCTAAGTGGTCTAACAGATGTCCTCATTTAAAAAGAACACCCAAAACACCTGAGCCTGAGATGAAGAAAGCAAACTTGAGCAGAAGGGGCTTTCTAGGAACGTTCAGAGTATCTGAACGGTGGGGACAAAGCCCTGCTCACAAGCATCCTGAAAACGGCGTCCCCATGGCTTTGTCCTCAATCCCAGGCTTTTGTAGCCATGGCCAGGTCCAGGGACCTGGCTGGGTGGGCAACACTGAGAACTGACCAGCAAACAGGGCCCAGCTCAGTCCCTCCCCGGAGGACAGCAGCCACCCCCAACCCTCCCTAGCCAGTTTCAGAAAATGGTCAGTGAGAAGAGACACAGGCGTCGCTAAAGAAAGCTAACATGAAATAAAGACGCCCGCCCTTCCCCCAGGTTCCCCACCAAATGCTGCTCTCAATGCACAAATTATTCTCAGCACATGGTGCTCGGAAACTGACCAGATCATCGCCCCGCCAGGAAAAGGGGCTGGCCTGCGCCTCTCGGCACACACTTGACATTTTGTTCTCATCCAGGCTTCCCATGCTGACAGTTTCTGGATTAAATGTGCAAATGGAACGCGGCCCCAAGGGGGTCTCTCTCCCTGCCTGTCCAAGGTCCAGGGCTGGGTGTGCACGTGTGCATGTGTGCATGCAGGCACGTGTCTGAGCCTGAACGTGAGCACACATGTGAGTGTGTCCACATGGGTACCTGTGTGTGCATGTGTCCACATGCCCATCCGTGCACCCATGTCTGTGCGTGTGTGCCGGTGCATTGTCTTCTCCATCAGGCATCTGGGCTGGAATGAGTGTTTTCCAACCCCCAACTTCAACTACCTTGACCATGACTAAGTCTGGAAACCTCACCACCAGCTCACGGCCGCCCAGGACTTTTCTCAGCCCAACAGGGATTGGCTCCACCTAAAACTCCAAATGCAGTCCCCTCACAGCAAGTCCCCAGGCTGTGCTCTCTGCCTCCCATTGCCATCCTACAGGGCATGAAGCTGCGAGGTCCAGAATATACCTTCCCAAGTGGCCAGGAGTCAAGACTGCATATTTGGGGAGGAGACTATTGTACCCAATTGCCAGGGTCCTAAAGACACCTGAAGTGAACATCCACTCCTCCTGAGGCCAGCTGGAGCCAACCTTGGGGTTGAGAGCATCTCCCATAAGCTACTGAGGAGGCTGCTGGCAGCCCCTGGCCCCAGGTATCCCACCAGGCATCCCTGTTGGTTACAGTTTTATACCTGGGAGGCAGAAAATCTTGTGGGAAGAGCTGTCTAGGCCTGGCCCTGAACAGGGGGCTGGGGTCCGAGGTGCTCGAGCCACAGCTCCTGACCCCATGAGGCCACACCGAGCCCCGTCCCCCCACCTGCAAAGTCACACGATGACACACTTCAATGGTCCATGGCCAGGACCTCTGGTTTTCGCTCTGTGTGACCTGGGAAGCCCAAGAATGTGATTAGAACTCATCTGAATGTAATGCCCTAGGAGGTTCCCCTGGCACCTGCCCAGCCCCCTCCCCAGGCTGTTGCCCAGTGTCAGAGGAGACCTCAGGCTACCTCCTCGTCCAGGGACACAGCGGGTGGACCCCATTGTGCAGCACCCCATGGCCAGTGGGCCCCACAGGGCGGATCCTATTATCCCCCAACGACTTCCCTGGCAGCCCCCGGGAGCCCCACGTGCAGTGCCGGTGCCAGCTCCCCCACGCCTGCCTGTGCCCGGCCTGCTCAGCCCATCCCGTTGTGTTGTGTCAGCTGCTGCCCTGCGCTTCAAGCGAGGCTCTCCAGCTGGCCAGGGTCAGATGTGAAAACAAGGACCTAACCCAACCCGGCCCCCCGGCTCCCCTGCACCAGAGACCCCCACCGAACGTGGCGCTCACTGATGAGGCTCTTTCCAGCCCTCAGGCAGAACATAAAGGAAACACCTGTCCCCACGGCCGCACACTCTAATCCCACTAAACCCGAATGGAGAAGCCCGGGGGCCCTGCAGCAGGCGCACCCCCCACCAAGGTCTGACTTTTGTCCCGGACTATGGGGAAGGCGGGAGAGAAAACATGGGAACTGGCCTGGGAGAGCTGGAAAGCCGCGGCCGCCCTTCACCAGGGATACAGCTTCCAACCAGACCCAGGGCTGCTGAGAGCAGAGCACCATGGCGGTGTGGGGGCCTCCAACAGCCTGGGTGCCTAAGGGTCCCCCTACTCCTGTCCTTGTGCAGTCACCACCTTCCAAGGGCTGGGGGCTCCTGCTCCAGTAAGGCCCTTCCTCCCGACACAGAGCCCCTGCCCGGGCTGAGCCCCAACCCTGGCAGAGCCCGCAGGTGCCCTGCTCAGCCCCAACTGCGCCTGCACCCAAACCCAGGCCGCTGGCTCTCTCATTACCAACCTGGAGCTAAATCATCACAATTTCTAAAAAGAGGAGAAAGAGAAGCGAGTGCGGTAGGGAGAGTTAGGGAGACCACCCAGACACCTGGCACTGGGGAGAGACCTGGAGACCACGCGCGCCATGCACGCCAGGCACTGGGGGTGGTGGGGAGTGCTGGCTGCCGGGCAGGCACCTGACTGCGTTTAGCTTCTTGGTTCCTCCTGCCCCAGAGAGAGATGGGCCCATCCCAGCCCCGCTTTCCTTCCCACCAGCCTCTCCCAGGGGCTTCTGGAAAGGCAGGATGAGGGACGCTCCCTACGGCCGGCACAGCCATCGGTTCGGCTCCCAGGCTGCCGCGGTGGAGTCTGTACAGGGTCACACGCTTGTGGGGCCTCTCACCAGGGTTCCGCAAAGATGTCAGGTATTGTCTAAGATGCCAGTGCCTGCCTAGCATAAGCCTGTTCCTCTAGTCACTCAGTGCTCTGGAAAGATCGCACTCCTGTGACTTGAAAACAGGGATGATGACGGAATGAGCCAACAGGGCCCCAGACTCTCCCGGCACAGCAGGTGGGAGCTTCTACCTGGCCATATGGGGTCTTTCTGGGGCCCAAGAGGACTTGCTCCCAGGCACAAGCCAGATCCCCATCCCCTTTTCCTCCAGGGAGCGCACCTGGCAGATCTGGAGGAGTTCTGATGGAGGCGCAATGGGGAACAGGCACCTTGACCCCCAGAGGGACCACAGGCTGCAGACGGGACATCGTGCACTCATGCCGCGGCTGCCCTACCCCTGGCCGGGGCACCATGGGCTAAGAGTGCCTCCCTTGAAGCCCCAGGTTCCTCAAACCCAGGTGGGGCTCACTGCCTTCCCTCTGCACAGCCTCCCTGGAGGAAAGACGTGGACTGGCGGTTCCCAGGTTCCAGCCCGGGGGTGTTAACCCCATTCTCACAAACCACTTGGACAGAATCGGGTTACTGTCCAAGTTACTTTTCGGGAAGGTTTAAAAAATCTTGCAGTTTCCTCTACCTCCTGCCCTGGGCCCCTCACCGCCCCCCCACCCCACCCCATCTTGTTCTGAACGAACTTGATATATATGACAATTCTGGCCTGCAAAAGATAACGTGAGGCCCGGCTGTGGGCTGCACAGAGGAAGTCTTTGTTAAAGAAAACGATTCACCGTAGGGCCCCTGCACACACAAGGCCCCGTGTGCTAGGGGAAAGTTCCGGTTCCAGCCCAGGATTCCTATGTACTCGGGGAACATTCCGGTTCCAGCCCAGGATTCCCACTTTCACGACTCTCCCGCGAGCAGATTTTGCATGAAGGAATGTCAGCTGTCCTCCGCCCAAGCAGCTGCCTTCAGACAGGAACGCAGCCAACCCAAACCCTGTCGACCGCGGTCCTGGGACAGGGGACCCGGCTGGGGCATAAACGATGTCCACTGTGCTGGAGACAGCCTGCCTGCTGCCTCTGCCCTGGGCCCCACAGAGGGGCCTGTGAGCCCTCCAACTCCTCCACACAACATCCCTGGGGCCAGGGGACTGTCTTCAAGCCTCCATGTCCACCACCTTTCCCTGCCCAAGAGAGAGACCATGAAGGGAAGGCCGGGCAGGGCTGCTCCAGGTCAAAGAAGCCGAAATCGTGTGACAGCCACATGCAATGAGGAAAAACCAGTCACACACACTGGGATGAGTGATGAGCCTTGAATGCAGGCTGTGAAATGGACAGCAGTGTCTTGAGAGTCAGACACCCTGGCTAAGTTGAAGGTCCTCATTCCAGAGCATATACACGGGCTTTATAGGGAGAAAGGATCACACTGTCTCCAACTCACTCTCAAATGACTCAGGATAAAAACAAAGCAGGCTGGGTGCCGTGGCTCACACCTATAATTCCAGCACTTTGGGTTGGCTGAGGCGGGAGGATTGTTTGAGCTCAGGAGTTCAAGACCAGTGTGGGTAACATGGCAAAACCCCATCTCTACAAAAAATACAAAAATTAGCTGGACATGATGGCACGCACCCACAGTCCCAGCTGCTCAGGAGGCTGAAGTGGGAACACTTGAGCCCGGGAGGCCAAGGCTGCAGTGAGCCGTGAATACACCACTACACTCCAACCTGGGTAACACAGCAAGACCCGCTCTCTCTCTCAAAAATAAATAAGTAAATAAATAAAAATTTAAAAAACTAACAACAAAAAAGTCGGGCGTGGTGGCTCACGCCTGTAATCCCAGCACTTTGGGAGGCCGAGGTGGGTGGATCACGAGGTCAGGAGTTCGAGACCATCCTGGCTAACACTGTGAAACCTCATCTCTACTAAAAAATACAAAAAAATTAGCTGGGCGAGGTGGCGGGCGCCTGTAATCCCAGGGGCCCAGCTGAGCGCCCCTGCTGCCCTGCCCTGAGCCTGAGCTCCCATCACAGGCAGGGAGCAGGCTGGCCTTCCTTCAGCAGCCCCTGTCACCGCGTGGCCTGTGCATGGGGCTGGGTGGCTGGGGACAGCAGCAGGTATGCTAAGCAGAGCATGTGGCCAGTGAGGCTGGACCAAGGCTGTCCCGGGGAAGCAGAGCCACTGGGTCTTCATGCCATGTCCTGTGGGCCTCAGGCTCTGAGACTGTGGCTTCAGCAGCGCCCCTGCCCCCCAGCTGTGCATCCCACACCCTGAAGCAGAGCACTCGAAGCAGGGCGCCCATCACACGCACAGGCTGCCTCCGGGGAGCAGCAACGCCGTGGCTCCTCTCCTAAACAGCCCCCAAAGCAAGGCTGATCCTGCGCCCAGCAAAGCGGCCTCAGAAAGGAGACACTTCGATGGATTCCCAGAGGCAGGGGGCCTGGTCCGGGGTCTTCAGGGGGCACCAGTCACCTGGCTGCCCTCTCTCAGGTGCAGGGTGGGTGACAGAGATGCTTTTAGGAAGCTCTACGGCCAGCACATGAGAGAGACGCCACAGGGCTCTGCAAGGCCACGAGGGAGCTGCACAGGACTTCCCAGGACGAGGAGCTCCTGGCAGACGGAGATTTCAACAGCTTCAGAGTCACTACAGGGGAAAGCAGGAGGGACTGGTATCCGGTGGTCCTCAGTGACCAACACCGGGCTCTGGAGAGTCGGCCAAGTCACTTCTCCTGTCCCCACAGGGCAGTGGCTTCAAGTTCTGCCTGGTGGATTCTGAGCCTTTGTTCTTGGAACTCTTGCCAGGACATCAGGGGTCGACTCTGACCCTGGAGGAGCCTTGGCAGCTGAAGCTCAGCCCACCTGGGTGCCCCCAACTGCCCCAGAGAGACACTCGGGCCTACCCTGTTCCCCCTGCCCCTGGTCCACGTTCACCTTCGCTACCCCTGCCTGCCCAAAGCCTACAGGCCAGTGTCCAGCTCCAGTATCCTTCCACCCTGAACAGGCTCCGAGAGCCTCTGTCTCCCTGGGGTGGGCTCCAGGCAGGGTCTCAGGACAGATGAGTGAGAAGTTCCTCCTACAGGCTCACGGGGCAGTGACCTCAAGTCTGGCTGTGCAGAGCTGCAGGCCACCCTGTGCCGTGGGGGCTGTGCAGAGGGAGGGCCCACATCTGTCAAGTCCTCTGTCAAGTCCTAGTTCCAGGGTCTCAGTGCAGACAGGAACCAGGGCTCCGGCCCACACATACACAGGGCCCTGCAGTGAGGATCCCAGGGGTGCAGAATCCAAGTCCAGTTCTGCCTTTCATGAGCCCATGGTCTGCTTGCACATAGATCCTGGCACACAGTAGGTGCTTAATAAAGATTTGCTGGCTGAACAAATGCAGGCGGAAAGAACCCTGCCAGGGAGCTGACGACTGCGTTCTGAAGCCTCAGAGTGGCCTGGGCGGTGGGGACCGGTCTTGGCTGGGTAGCTCCCGAGTGACAGGGACAAAAAGGCAAGCGAGCCCACAACCCCACAGAGGGACACGACGCTTCCCAGAGCACGCTGCAGCCCTGAGGAGGGAGTGGGTACCCCCGTCCCCGGGCAACTAGTCTAGTGAGGAGTTGCCCCTGAAGCAAGTGTGCAGGACGGGGCTTTGTCAGACCCGTAGGAGCTCACCAGGCCGGGAGGAAGAGAACCCCTAGCGGGCGGCAGCTGCAGAGGGAATCAGACCTCGGGGTGGGTTGAGGAAAATCCTGAGTCACCCACTGGTTCCCCAATGCGGGCGAAGGTGCCTTCACTTCTGCGTCTTTTCCCGGCAGCAGCAGTAAGGGCGCTGCGGGAAACCGCCTGAGGCCGTGCGCAGAGCAGGCTTCTCATCACAGCAGCTGCGGGTCCCAGGTGGAAAACACCAGGTGAGGACCTGCGGGCCTGCGGGCGCCCTGAGCAAGCGGAGGCCAGAGCGCTGAGGACAGGACCCCACCTTCTTCCACAGAGAGGAGCCCGCCCGGGGCCGTCACGGAGGCCCAGAGACTCTCCACAGGGTCTCACTTTGCTGCTGGGAGGGAAACTGAGGCCTCGCTCTGTGCTGGGAGGGAAACTGAGGCCTCGCTCTGTGCTGGGAGGGAAACTGAGGCCTCGCTCTGTGCTGAAGGGACAGCAGAAACCCAGGCAGTGAAGGCTCCAGCTGGCGGGAGGGGTGGGCCACCGGGCGGGGTGGAGGGAGCCTCAGCAGAGGGGAGGAAGCCGCAGCGATGACCTCATCCCCTAGGCCTCCGGGGCCGCCGCTCATGGGGTTTTTTAACCACAGGCATTGCAGGACAATTCCCTGGTATGTTCCCCACCAAAGGCGCGGACGAGCCATGTTTGTGTTGTGCTTTTGAGTGCCTCTCTCTTTGTGTGGGGTTTGACAAAAGCCGTGATCCTGGAGACAAAAGCCAGGCCTTCACCTGGGCCAGGGCAGGGTCTCCTCCTGCAGAGAGCAGGGGGGGCCGTTTCTGGCAGCAGCCGGCCTCAGCAAGAAACAGGAGAGCCACCCAAACCGGGAACTCCTTCCCAAGCAAGAACACGCAAAGCACACACACGTCAGACACACGCGTGCGCACACACAGCAGGCACATGTGTATGTATGTGCGCACAGAGCTACCGACAAGCACACACACGTACACAGTACACACATGCACACGTGTGCCACTTCCACAGACGTGGGCACACAGATATGCACACGCATGTACGTAAATACGTGCACACACAGCCCCCTCTGAATTCAGAAACTAGGCTGGGGCCCTCTTTGCAGCCCAGGAAGTGGCTCTCCTCCCTGGGAGGCCATGAGCAAATCTCCCCTGCCCAGCAGATTTCCGACGTGCTGTTCACGTGCTGTTCACGGTGTGGGCCGGACCCCAGCCGAGACCAGATTCCTCCCGAAATGGCTTTTTCAGGCCCACCGCATATCCCTGGTTCAGCAGAATGCCTAATCCCTCCGAGGCCGCGCTGGGGTTTCCTTAGCCGTGCTGAGATAACAGCTTTCTGGCACTGCAAAGCAGGGCGGACGAAAAGAAACGAGAAAACAGGGGCTCCCTGGGAACACGCCGCTTTGATTAACTTTTTCCCCAACATTTAAACACCGTGCTCCCGGAATCCCTCACGCGGGTCCTGCACCCTGCGGGCCCCTCCTGGGTTCCCCAAGGCTGTGGTTTGGGCTCCCCGCGCTCAGCACTCCTTGGCGGGGGGCCGGCAGCTCCGGAGTTGCATGTAACCCGAGCGCCCTCTGGTGTCTGCAGGCGTCCCCGCCGCCTGGCCCCAGGGGCTGCAAACACTTTTGCTGCTTCTGCCTCCCCCCAGTGCCTCCAACCGTCCTTCCTGCAACCCTGCACAGCCCCCCTCTGCTGGACTCAAGAACCCAACAGCCGTCCTCACTCCTCCAGGCCTGAAGCCTCAGGAACCTGCTGTCAGCCCCTTCCCCAGGAAGTCCCCAACTTCTGCCTGTGCTCTGAGCCCCGCTGCCCTGCGCCTGCCCTGCGCCTGCCCTGTGTCTGCTGTCCACTGGAAGCTGTGAGCCCTGGGAGGGGTCCCTGCCTGCCCTGCAAGCACCTGTTTACCTCCTTCTCACTGTGCCCCTCCCACCTGAGCGCCCCCTCCTCCAAGCAAGTGGTCCCTGTCCCTGCGGATAGTCCCCACCCAGAGCCTATGCCTCAGTCTCGGCTCTGCCTTTGATGATGACTGAGTGACAGCTGGACCCTCAAATCCCCTTGAAGGATTTGACTCCACGAGGCCAGTGCTTCGAGAGACTGCTGGGAAGTGTGGCGAGGCAAGTGGGAGGGCGTCTCCCACCCCTCCACCATGCAGGGGCAGCTGAGACCAGGAGCACATACCAAACTGGGGTGTCCTCATTGGGCAACTCTGGCCTATGGACTTGAGGCAGGGAGGGACATGCACAGCCAGGAAGCACCATGCTGAGCCTGTGGGGATAGTGCAGCCATGGGGTCCTGCCCTCAGGGAGTGTGGAATGGCCTGAGGCAGACAGATGCTTCTGAGCCTCCCAGAGCCCCACCAACCCAGAACAGGGCAGGTTGGCGGGGATGCTGCGCAGGATGGCCCCAAGCAGAGGCCTGAAACCTGACAAGAGGCTGAGTGCTGACACTCCCGAGGACAGCCAGGCCCAGGACAGAGGGCATGCGAAGGCCCTGGGGCAGCCAGGAATGTCCAAGGCTTGGCCTGGAGTGAGTGAGCCCAGGCTGGGGGAGGTGGAGAGGGGAGGGTTACAGGTGACGGACCTGAACGTGGCACCTTGGGGAGTGTACCCTAAACGTCACAGGGAGCTTCTGGAATGATCAGATTTTTGTCTTAGAAAGTCCTCCCCAGCTGCTGTCTGCAGGGTTGCCTGGTGAGACGGGAGGTGTGGCAGGGGGGCAGCGGGCATGAGAGAAGGAGGGACAAGGGAGGCGGCCAGGGTCTCTGCCTTCCGAGCAGTGGAAAAGGCAGAGGGGACTGCAAAGGGGACTGCAGCAGAGAGGGGGCTCTCTGCTTGGGGGTGCGGGCTGCTTCTCTGCCATCCCACCCCAGCCTGAAGGAGAGGGAGCTGCAGGGCAGTGAAAGGCCTGGTTCCCGCTGACCAGGGGTCTGTGGCCACAGTTCAGCAAATAGCCACCAGGTGGCGCACAAACCCCAGGGATGCGTGGACAGTGGGCAGGGCTGCCGGGATGACGACCATCCTGGAGGCTTCCCTGGGGGCACAGCTCAGCACTGTGCCTTGAAATCTAGGGTCTGCCCTCCTGCCTGGGCAGGGCTGCATCCTAGGGAGCAACCCTACCTGGTCTGCTCCACACCCCTGTCCCCTGCCTGGTTTAGATGCCACATGGGCGCCCTAGGGCGCTGTTGGTGATTCTAGGGCTGCAGACGGGCACGTGGAGCCCAGGGTGCGTCAATTCTTGAGCTGTAGACGGGTGCATGGAGCCCAGGGAATGTCTAATTCTCAAGCTGTAGATGGGCACGTGGAGCCCAGGGCACATCTGAAGGTCCCTGCAGGTCGGGCCTGGGTGCAGGCTTCTCCAGGCTTTGCCCTCCCAGCTGCCTGGGAGATGGCTACCTAGGAAGTCAGGACCTGAACTTGGATGCTGTGGTGCTGACAGCCCTGGCTGGGCAGGGGCACCTGGTGGGCTCACGTTAGCACCGGGGCTCCATGCTCCATTTAAAACCAAGCAAGTCCCAGACCACATCGGGGGCGAGGGGCTAACCACCCAGATCCAAGTTAGTATGTGAGGGACAGGACAGGCAGGATCTCACGTCTCACACACAGCCCAGGCATGAACACACATACATACACATAGGTACACACAGCAATACGTATCTATACATAAATACACACAACGCAGCCATACATAAACACACAACACATGCTCACAGGTGCACAGTACAATGTGCCTATATGTGGCCACATTTACACATGTGTACATGCTCAGATACACACATGCACACATGTACACACATTGAAACAGCCAACCATGCATGAAAGTCCCCACGTGCTCATGTGTATGCACGCTTACATACTCAGATACAGATGCACACTTAAGCACACAGCTCACCCATACACACACACGCGTGTACACACAGCCACACGTGTACACATTCCCATGCATATGGGCACACACATACACACATGTACACACACCTGCAGAGGTACAAAGGGCCTCACACGGAGACCATCCAGGGGAATGTTTGGCAGTCCGGCTCTCACAGCCTTGGCCCCAGGCCCTCCAGGGACAACTACCAGGTCAGGGACCCCCCCCACAGACCCAGACCCCATAGCAGAACCAGCAAAGGACATCCCATGCCCGCTCCTGAAGTTGAGCCAACCCTGTCAGTTGGCGAGGGCAGAACGTCCTCCTGCTAGTCACAGCCAGAGACTTGGCTGAGTGCTCATCTGAGAACCGGGTCTGTGGTAGGTGCGGAGGACTTGGGGATCCTGGACAGGTGCCGTGGGGACCCCATAAAACATGGGGCCCGTGCTGCCAAGGCTACTGGACATTGCCCTGTGGGGGAAGGATGGCCTCACCCCAACCAAGATGGCACAAGACGACACATACACCCCACTTCACTGGTGCAGTGCAAAAGTCTGAACAAAGTATGAGGGTAGAGTGTGATGGGACATGAACCTGAAATGCCAGGACCAAGGGGGTTTGTCCCTGGAAGGCAAGGTGGGCCCCTCACCGACAGGAGCACCTCACAGAAGCAGGAAAGACCCCTGACCAGAATCCACATGGTCACTGTAAAACCACACCAGACATCGGACCTGAAGGACCCTTCCTAAGTGCGGGAGGTGCACACCCCCTGCCCAGCAGCCAACCCACCCACGGAAGCCAGGAGGGCCCAGCTGGCCGCAGGCACCACCCCCAGCTCTGGACAGACCCAAGCAGCAATCTGCCCTCCTGGGCATCCCTTATCTGGAAACACAAAAGAATGCAAAGGATAGAGGGAAAAACTTCTACGACCAGTCATGAGAGGTGGCGGGGCCACAGGCCACAGCAGAAATTAACAGCTTTCACAGATGCCAGCAAAGTGCCTGGAAACCATGATAGACTAGAGACTCCCTATGTGATGGGAACAATAACAACTTATTCTCATCAATATTATCATCATCAGGAATACACTTAGCAAAAACTGCCTGAAATATACATAATGAAACCATAAAACGCTGCCCATAAACACACACACTGCGCTCCTGGAGACCACCGAGATGTCGGTCTCCCCCAATTCATTCACCCACTGCCATTGGGTTTCTTCCCGGGGCTGGATAAGGTGATGGCAACATTCACTGGGAAAAGCAAGGCTGCAAGCGCCACCAGGAAACCCCCCAAAAAGAAAGCCCCGCCGAGGCATAAAATGGCATCATGAAACTGACTTTAGTACTGGGAGAACCACGTCGGTAGGGCCCCAGTAAAGGAAAAGTCCAGCAGACCAGTGGGACAGAATAGAAAAACCCCAAAAAAATCCTCAAAGCAGACCCTTCCTATTGCCTCTGGACCTCTGGTTTACAGAGAAGACGGCCCCTCCAATCAGGCAGAACAGATGGACTGTAGAAAACATGGCGCTGGGAGAACTGGGAAGCACAGCAGGCCTGTGCCTCACACCACTTAACCAGGAAACTCCCAGCCACCATGGAGCACACACAGTTAACCTGGTGAGGGCTGAAGAAAACCACAGGTGAATTCCTCCAGCTATGGCTCAAGGTCCAAAAGCAACGAAGGAAAGCTAAAATGGACTCCCTAGAAATGGGATGGATTCCACTGCTGAGGCCATCATGAGAGGACTCTAGACCCCGGCAGGACAGGCTCCCCTGGCCAGGAAAACACAGCACCGAAAAGCAGCAAGAGCCCAGCCCAGAGCTGCCTGTGCGTGCCAGGACCCGAGTCGTGACTCTCTTTCTTTGCAGATACTGGAAATATTCCACGACAAGACAAGAAAACACGAAAGCCCAGCCACGGAGAGGTGCTGGACCCAGTCCTGCTGGAGTCGTTGCCCACGGCCCACATTCAGGCGGCTTACGTGGGGACCCTGTGGGTTCCAGACACAGCTGGTCCCTGCACCCCGCCTTCCGGGCAGCCTCACGGCTAGATCAACTTTGGGGTTTTCCACCAGGCTATGAGCCTGCCCTGCCCTGCTCTCAGCACCTGCCTGGCACAAATGGCACCGACACCGCTCAGGCCAATGGAAGGGACCATCCAGGTGCCTGGGGTGAGTGCTGCTGCTGGGACACCAGTAGGGCCTGTGTGCCAGCCATAACCCAGGGGCAGGTGTCACCCAGACCCCAGGGACACTGTGCATGAAGGCTCGGGCAGGCCCGGGCTGGCCACAATGCCAGCTCTACCCTCCCTCCTCCTTCCTTCCTTCCAGCCCAGCTTGGAAGCCCCTCCTCCAGGAAGTCCTTTCAGACCACCAGCTCCAGGCTCCTCTCAGTCCTTGGCCCCCCTCGCCTGTGGCACATACATCCCGAGTCACTTGGCAAGTGTGGGGTCTGGGGAGGTGCCCCTGTATCAGGGCAGGGCCAACGTGTGGGCAAGGGGCCGGGGGCGGCTCTGCCCCACCTTATGGGGCCCAGCGCTGGGGAGATGCCAGCCTCCAGGGCAGCCGTGACATCCAGCCACGCCCTCAGATGCTACGTACCATCCAGAAGAGGGTCCCCGTGGCCAGGGCGGCATACTGCTCGATGGTGGACAGCACGCTGAAGATGAGGCAGACCAGGACGATGAGGAAGCTGTAAGACAGGGACACGGTGGTCAGCGCCACGGCCTCCGCCCACCCCATAGATGTACCCGGCGAGTGGAGGGGCCCCGGCCTCCGCCCCGCCCCTGGTAGGACTAGACAGTGCTATGAAAACCCAGTCGTCTGTTAGCTGGTGAGCACACACTTGAGGTAGGTCCACACGAGGGATGCCGTCCCGCCACGGGAAGGGACGAAGCACCAACAGGTGCCGCCACGTGGACAGGCCCTAGAAACATGGCGCCAAGGCCAGACACAGACAGGTGACCACCTGCTGACCACCTGCAGTGTGGCTACGCCTTGGACAGCCAGAGCCACAGAAACAGAAAGCAGGCTGGTGGCTGCCCCAAGGCGGGACTGCTACGGGCACGGGGTTTTCTTTTGGGGTCATTAAACATTCTGGATATGGATGGTGGTGATGGCTACACAACTCCGAACGTCCTAGAGGCACAGGGCGCCCACTTTTCATAAGTGAACTGCGGCATGTAATCACGTCTCCGCAAAGCTGATTTTACAAATCACTTCCAGAGGCCGGGCGCGGTGGCTCACGCCTGTAATCCCAGCACTTTGGGAGGCCAAGGTGGGCAGATCACAAGGTCAGGAGATCGAGACCACGGTGAAACCCCGTCTCTACTAAAAATACAAAAAATTAGCCGGGTGCAGTGGCGGGTGCCTGTAGTCCCAGCTGCTCGGGAGGCTGAGGCAGGAGAATGGCATGATCCCAGGAGATGGAGCTTGCAGTGAGCCAAGATCGCACCACTGCACCCCAGCCGGGGGGACAGAGCGAGACTCCGTCTCAAAGAAAAACAAAAAAAAACCAAATCACTTCCAGAGAGCAGTCAACAGTCCCCTGTCCAGAAGTTCAGGGCCCAGGGCAGGGGTGCTGGTGGTCACAGCACAGAAGCCAGCCTGCCAGGTGGGGGTCCTGATACCTGCACCAAGTATCTGCTTCCCAGAGGAGCCTCGAGGCTGCAGGCTGAGGGTGGCTCTCCTCCAGTTTCACTTCCTCCTCCCCAAGGCCCGGAGGCCAAGTCACAGAACTCATGAAAAGGAAGGTGCACAGAGCCCCACCCTGGGGCAAACGTTCTGTACTGTGGGCACGCAGAGAACAGACGGGCGGCCCACTCTGATCCAGGGAACCATAAAGATAAGGAGCTGCTGCCTCTGCAAACATACCCTTCAGGGCCCGCCCGGCTTCCTGTCACTTCTGGGGAGATTCCGGAGACTCCAAGGACCCCCATGGATCCTCAGCGACAGGAGAGCCAGGAAGTGGCCACACAGCCCCGAGGGCCCAGGGAGACACAGAGAAAGCCACACACAGACCCTGAGTGCCCTGGCATAGATCCTCGGCCCGGCATAGGGTGCCCCAGGCCCCCTCCACTCCCTGAGATCCTGCCACCCCAAGTGGCTTCCAACCCATCCCAGGGCAGCCAGAAGGCCCCCTGCATTGCCTCTCACCCAGCCTCCAGAACTCAGCCCCACCCGGAACCCATCCTCTTCCACCTGTCCGGATGTGTACAGCCCAGCCCACCCTCCCCAGGCCCCTGGAGCCCACAACAAACGGGCTACCTCCCAGCACAGCCTGCCTTGGCTCATCCTCCCGATGCACGTTTCTTGGGGAGGTGGGGGGGCTCTGCACCCCTCTTCCCAACAAGCTCCTGTGGGCAGGGCAATCCTTTCCTGGCCTCTGGCAGCCCTACCCAAAGGCCCTTGATGGCTCACTCAACCAACGACCCTGTTCAGGCCCCCTTCCTGGGTTCCTCCCTCCCCATAGCCATAGTCCCACTGCTGGCACTGGGGCCAAAACCTGCAGCTACCATTTCCTCAGCCACCTGCCTCACCAACACCCCGTCCCTCCCACACTGGTCAGCTCTGCAGCCAGCCCGTCTGCACCCTGCCCATCCATCCTCATCTCCCCCTGACCACGGTGCCCACCTCCACCCGTGGCGTTCCCAGCCCACATACCCAGCCAGTCAGTGAACCCTCAATGTCACACCCCAGTATTACACCGCAATGGCCCCAGACCACCCCAGCTCCTCCCGGCCCTTGTTGCCAGTCCTGACTATGCCTGGCCCAGCCCACCTCAGGGCCCGTGCACCTGCTGCTGCCCAGCCTAAAAGCCCAGCTTCAGGGTCCTACCAACGGGCCCTGTCTCATGGGCAGAGGCCAGCTCTGATGTCTGACCCTGGCCCCCACAACACCCCAACTGTGTCCTTTATACTCAAGTATCACCGCTGCGACCAGAGTCTGTTGTCCACCCCCTAGACCATGAGCACCCCAAGAGTGGGGCTGTGGGCTGCAGTCCACGCCCAGGATGCGGCCTGGTGCACAGTAGGTGATCAGTCCCGTGGGACTTCCTTCATTTAATCTCTAAGCCCCAATGCTGCTGCTTCATCCCCTTCACCATGACCCTTCCTCTGCTCCCTGAGGTTACTCCCCCACTGGGACATTCGACCCAAAGCACAAGTCTGATCAGCCATGTGGTTCCAGGAGCACCTGGAAGGCTGGCACGCAGCCCTGCCTTTCCCTGGGCCTCAGTCTCCCCGACCCCCACTGGCCCAAAGCTCTGGCTGCATAAGCTGCCTGGCATTTGCCAATGCGGTGCTTCCAGCCAGGGACCCTCTCTGCACCCCCACCCTCCACACTGCTTTGGCTCTGAGGACTCTTCCTGGCCAGCTTGGACAGGATGCCCCGGCCTTGCCAGGCTCCCGCCGGATGCTCCCACACTGACCACTCCTGCCCTCATCTGTCTCTGGGACCAAAATCCACACGGTGCTGGCACGGGGTGGGTGGGTGCAGAGTAATTAGTTCAACAGACACAGCTGGAGCCTCTGAGCCAACCCTGTGGGGAGCCCTCCATAGGGTGATTCTGTGGATCTCATGGGGACACAAGCAAAGATTGGTTGGAAGGGTGAGTGCCCATCTGCATTGGGCACCATTCCAGGCACTGGGAATGGGCTCAGACTGGCCCAACTTGCACAGAGCATGCTGCCCACTGCCGGAGCAGGGTTCCCTCCAGGTTCTTAGAAGAGCCTTTGCGCCAAGCCGCAGGCCCTGGCCCCACACTCTGCAGCCCCCAAGGTAGGGCTGGGTCTCTGCCCCTTGTTGGTACAACTGTTGGCTCTCTCACCCCACCAGGGCTCCCTCCGCCATGACTGCCACACTTAATCCTCCTGGACGTCTGTTTGTTTTGATTTGCAGTGAGCAGGGAAGTGAGATTAGACACAGCCTGGCTCAGCCACGAGGAAGCAGAGCAGGGCTGCCCGGGGCAGAAGATGCCACCTGCCTGCTCCCCAGGCCCACGGGGTGCAGAGAGGCCCAGGGCACCATCTGCACATGGAGATGCAGCGCCCACCGGTGCCCCAGGCAGCTCCCCTGCCTCAGTTTCCTCATCAGCACAAAGAAGTGGTCCACAGGTGCTTCTTCCCAGGCTGTGGAGGGAAGTGTCACCCGACGTCCAGCAGGGAGTCAGGAGCGAGCGTTGACGTCACTCTGAGGCCTTGGATAAGACAGAAGCTCCCGGTGCTGTCTCCTGCCAAGATGTGGCAAAACCCACCACCCAGCAGGGGCCCTGGGGAGGATCCACTAAGTTGCTCTCTGTCCAGCAACAGGAAGTGCTCCTGGGGGCTGCAGGCCACTGCCCGGTACCCACACCCCTGCTCACTGACCACCGGCTCAGCCAGTGCTTTGCAGACAGTAACAGAGACCCCCACGAGACCCTGCCAGACTGTGATGTCACTGCCACACTGTCATCAAACACATGCTACAAGTAGGGAAACTGAGGCTCCGAGGACTTCTGAGGTCACAATTGGGGTAAACTGAGGAGACAAAGGACTGCAGTCTGGTTCCCTGACCCGGCATGGCTGGGGTTCCTGGAGGCCGGGCCCTGGGTCCCTTTGGCCCTCAGTGTGAGACGACTGCCGGGCTCTGGTCTGGGTGCGCGTGAGCAGGGATAGGGCTGCAGTGAGGGGGGCACGGCAGCTTCCCCGTCGCAGAGCGCGGCTTCCATCCTCCCGTCTCCTCCTCCAACTCAGATCCTCCTGCTTCTCTTAGAAGAACCCTCACAATCACAGTGAGGGCCCACCCGGGTGACCCAGGACAACCTCCCCTCTCACGAGCCATCCCTCAGTCACCCTGCAAAGCTCCTTTGGCCACACAACCTAACTTGTTCACAGGACAAGGACACGGACACCTCAGGGGCCACCGTTCAGCCAAGTGATAGCCATGTCTGAGTCACGCGCCCGAATCCACGCCACTGCCCCAGCCTCTCAGTGACCTGCACGGAAGGCGCTGCACTCACCCCACTCTCAGATGAGCAAACGGGGGCCTGGGGAGGGAAGGGGGCCATGGGCAGGACCCAGATCTGCTGACCCTGCAGCCTCCAGGCTCAGGTTGAAAGCTTTAAAGAAAAAAAAAAAACTGTAAACTTCCTCCGTGGCAGAGGCGAGCGAACAGAATCGCCTGCAGCTTCTCTGCCCTTCACAGGGGCACCGTGATGGGTACCTGCGACGTGGAAGCTGAGACAGCCCCACTTCACGGCCACTCTTCTAAAAGACCACAGGCGACGCTGCCTTCTGCATCTGCCGTTGATTCTTGTGCTGTTTGGGCGACAGCCGGCCATCACAGTGGCAGTTGGTGACCTCAGCCACGGTATAGAAAGCAGTGATGGGGCTGGGCGCAGTGGCTCATGCCTGTAATCCCAGCACTTTGGGAGGCCGAGGCAGGAGGATTGCCTGAGGACAGGAGTTCGAGACCAGTCTGGCCAACATAGTGAAACCCTGGCTCTACTAAATATATGAAAAAATTAGCTGGGTGTGGGTGGTGGTTTGCGCCTGTAACCCCAGCTACTCAGGAGGCTGAGGCAGGGGGACTGCTTGAACCAGGGAGGTGGAGGTTGCAGGGAGCCGAGATCGCACCACCGCACTCCAGCCTGGGCGACAGAGTGAGACTCCGTCTCAAAAAGATAAAAATTTTAAGAAAGCAGTGATGGATGCTGGTTAGCACCATGTGCAGAGTGGGCACTCACTCACAGGCCGCGAGTGAGGGCTTGGAAGCTTGGTGACTGGCTGCCAACGCCAAGCGCTTGGGCTTCATGGCACGGATTCCAGCTGCAGGGGCCTCTCCTGCCCATGTCCTGTGTGCGGGAGACACAGTGGGCTCAGGTGTGTGGAGTTACTCCAGCGGGAAGATTCCTGACTGGGCCTTGCGGGGGAATACAGGATCTGACCAGGGAAGACTGCATGTGGGTGGTCCTGGACCAGCCCCCCCCAGAGTGTGCACCCAAGTAGGCGTTCACCCCAACCGCCTGGGCAGAGGTGCCTGGGAAAGTCCCGTGCAGTGGAATCGCGGCTGAGTCAGAAGACGGGGCTCCGGGGCCCGGGCTGGGAGCCAGCAGGGGCTGAGAAATGATCCCCCGCAGGCCAGGCAGATGGTGGGGACAGGTGCCCATGGGCCAGGCTGGCTGTCAGCCTTGCCATATTCTGAAGGCTAAATGATGCTTCCGATATTTTGATACACCGTGCTAGCCTCAGAAGGAATTGTATGACAAAGGTTACTTTTATCTACTCCAGATAAAAAGAGTTTTATCTTATTTACCACTTTATCTATTCTTGTCTCAGGCAGAGCTGGGAACCTCACAGGTGCCGAGCTGGCATCCCTGTCCTTGAGGCACTCAGGGCCTGGGGTGCCTGTGCACCCTCCTGCCTCTGCAGAGCCACCCGTCACCCCCTCTGCCTCAGCTCCAAGGCCAGGCAGTCGCAGCCCCCAACTCTGCAGAGCCGGGAAACCGAGGCCCTGGGAAAGGATTAATCCTATGCGTGTTCTGGACACAGAGTGGGCAGCAGGGCAGGCTAGTGAAGGGCGGGGAGAAGACACCGAGCTCCCCCCAGGTCATGTGGTCCCCTGAATGCTGTCCCACCTGAGCTCCCGGGACAGCGTGGTCATGCAGGGGGCGCTGCATGAGTGGGGAGCCCACCACGCCCCAGGAAACAATCCCCTACTTGTCCTCCTTGGCAGCAAATCGGCCTCAGGAGCAGTGACGGCGAGCGCCAGCCCCGAGGGCACCTGGTGAATTATCCAACGTCATTTCAACATCTCAGCCCCAGGTGCCCGAGAATACGGGAGAATGCAGGAATCCTGCCAGGGTCATAGCCTGAGATGCTGCGGGAGGGTTCCCCCAGGGTGCAGGCAGTGGGTCTGGGAGGGCTCCACGGCTCAGATGGCCTGGGGCTAAAGCAAGTTAAAGGCTGGAGACTCCATGACCTGCCCTGTTGCACACACTAGGGCCCCTGAGCAGTGCCCCTAAACGGGCCTGATTGATCCAGGTGCGAATCCAGTCCAGGCAGGGGCCATGCTGGGACTCTGGCCTTCTGTGCCCACTCAAGGACAGACCCCACACACAGTGAGTGACAGCCTCGTTAGCCCATGGGGGGTGTTTTAGAACCCTGAGATGTTTCCCAATAAAGCTGAGAAACCTGAAAGACAGCCTCGTACTTCACGTGCAAAGACACGTGGGCAGCTCGAGGGGTGCCCTTAGAACTCCAGCTCGAAGCCACTGCCCCGTGGAGCTCACCCAGGGTCGAAGCTGAATCCCGGGGTGCAGAACCCCTGGAGCGTTTCATAGAACTTGGCACTCTCGTGTCCGTATGCTGAATTTCTTGAATCTGTAAACATTAAAAATTACGTTAATACTTAAAGAGTTTTGTCAGTCTGAAAGCATCATGCATGGAAGGACGTGAGCACAGAGGCACCTTGAGCACCGCACCACACAGAGTGCCAGTCACAGAAGCGCAAAGGCCGCAGGGCTCCACTCGGGCGGCACCCGGAGCAGCCAAATCCACCGTCGCAGGGAGGCGGACAGCGGGACTGGGGGATAGGGGATCTGTGGACACGGGGAGGACGGATCCATCCATGGTCGCGGAGAGCAGGACGGCAGGGCTGGGGGGAGGGAGTGGAATTTCATGGGTGCAGAGTTTCAGTTTGGGAGAGAAGTTTTGGGGTGGATGGTGGTGATGGTTGCACAACCATGTAAATGTACCTAATGCCACTGAACTGTAACCTTACAAAGAGTTAAGATGGTAAATTTTGTGTTATGTGTATTTTATCACAATAAAAAAAAAAAGCACTTTTTAAAGGAAACCGTGAACAACATTCATAGAGCACGCACCAGAAGGTTCAAAATGTTTCACATGGCTGGTGAACGAGATCCAGCAATGTTCAAAGACCCCTACTGGGGACAGGACCTCGCCAGGCTGATAAGCAGACAGTGGGTTAAGCGAACGTAAAGCCGAAGGCGGGACAGGGCCTTGAATGTGTAACCTCGAGAGATTAAATATTGATGCTTAAACCCCAAACCACATCCAGGGGCTTAAAAAAAAAGGTCATCCTGGAAGACTCCAAATGCCTCCAAAACCCACGTGCCCCAGGAAGGAAACACTGGGGGCTGGAGGGGATAGGCTTCCCCTGCTCGCTCACTGGCCACCAGCAGGTCTCCATCCCTGATGTGGCTGCCGGCTCCAGGGCAGCTGAGCTCAGAGCCCTGGGATGTGGACGCCCAGGGGCAGAGGTCTCAGGGCCTGCCAGGGTTGTTCCCCGGGCTGAATCTGCACCTCAGTAAAAAAGCTACCAGCTGGTCACCCCCCTCACCAGTGGCTGTCAGCGGGCAGCCTCAGCAGGGTTTGGGGGTCACCAAGGTTACCCACAGGTTCACCTGCTTCCTGGCTCTGCATGGGTGGAGCCTGGGCCAGGCATCTCCTGACCCCTCCCAAAGGGGTGAGTCCTGGCCCGCACAGAGGGCCCCACACTGGGCTGGACACTGGGCACAGCTTCCCCCCTCTGAACCCCACGTCACATCATGGAAGGTGTCACATCATGGAAGTCCTGGTGAGGAGACAGAAGCCCTGGTGAGGCATGTCTGGTCCCAGGCTGCCCCCCGGAAGCCCCGTGGTCTGGGGCCAGGAGGTACTACCAACTGATGGGGACGCTGGGCTCAGACACAGCATGGGACGCACCCAGACTGGCTGACTCTAGGGCCCCCGGCCCCACCACTCGGTGCCACGGTCCTGAGGCAGGAGTGCCATAACCAGGCCATGCGTCATCCCGGGTGGGGGTGGGGGCGACAGGGCCCTTTTCAACCTTCCAGCCTCTGCGGGCTCCCGTGTCCTGGGTGTGTGGTGGCCTCACTCTCGTGCTGTGTGGTACATGGCCGGATCCTCCTCTGTTGAATCCGTCCTGTCTTTTAGGAGGACACGTGTCACTGGACTTGGGCCCCTGCTAACGCAATCACACCTCTCCAGACCCTCAGCCTCGGCTGCAAAGGGGTTTTTTCTATGTCAGGTCACATTTGCAGCTTCCAGGGATGGAAACCAGTCTTGGGGGCCACCACCTGGTGTCCTATGACATATCATAAGTATTTAATACATTACTTATGATCATTATTGGTCGATTTTGAATTTTTTTTTTTTTTTTTTTTTGAGACAGAGTCTTGCTCTGTCGCCCAGGCTGGGGTGCAGTGGCCGGATCTCAGCTCACTGCAAGCTCCGCCTCCCGGGTTCACGCCATTCTCCCGCCTCAGCCTCCCGAGTAGCTGGGACTACAGGCACCCGCCAACCCGCCCGGCTAGTTTTTTTGCATTTTTTAGTAGAGACGGGGTTTCACCGTGTTAGCGAGGATGGTCTCGATCTCCTGACCTTGTGATCCGCCCGTCTCGGCCTCCCAAAGTGCTGGGATTACAGGCTTGAGCCACCGCGCCCGGCCGATTTTGAATTCTTAAACAGCCGAATTGGGTATTGTTCAAAAACATATATTAGCTTGTTTTGTTTTGTTTTGTTTTGAGGCAGGGTCTTGTTCTGTTGCCCAGGCTAGAGGACAGTGGTGTGATCCTGGCTCGCTGCAGCCTCAATTTCCTGGGCTCAAGCGATCCTCCCACCTTGGTCTCCCAAAGCGCTGGGATTACAGGCGTGAGCCACCATGCCTGGCCCATGTCTTCATTTTTAAAACATAATTCAAAATGTACTCAAAACTCAGTTTCCTTTTCATCCTCTCACCTCCAGATCCTTCATGGAATTGCATCTGCAAAAATTCTTTTAAAAAGAGGGTGGCGTCCATGCACACTGGTGTCAGCATGGGGACGTCTCCCTCACCATTCAGCCCACAGGGCATCACCCAAACCCAGTCGTGTTGGAGAGAAGGGAGCTGGGGGTGACAATTCCCAGCACAGGTAGGACCCGGCTGGCCCATCTTCAGCAGGCAGCTGCCACGTCAGGAGTAGGTCCACGAGGCTCCCTAGCACCCCAGCCCCTCAGGGACCAGCACTTCTCACCAGAAAGGCAACAGCTGCCCCCAACCATTGCCCCTCAGGCCCCCACAGAGCACCCTGTCTGTTGTCCACACGTCCCAGCTGGCTGGCAGGGCCTTAGAAGCCTCTCCCCTGGCAGCCACAACAGAGCACAACCCACAGAAGGAGCGTGGATGTGATCCCACACCCGCTTCACAGACCCACAGCCTGGGCCTCCCGGTCCAGCTCTGGGTGCATGGACGCCTCCCCACCCGGCCGGGCCTTCTTGGCCCAGGGCTCCCGTGGCCACCCCATGCCTCACACTGTTTTGAACTCTTTAACTGCGACTTGTTCCACAGCAGCTGAGTCTCATTTCTTTCAAATGTTCTTGAAGGCAACATGATCCACAGCCCGAAGGACACAACAATGGGTGACTTGGTGCAGCCGGGGGTAAGATTTCTGCCCTCATTGTCTCCAGAAGCCCCAAGTGTGCTGCCCCCGTTAGACACAGCCACCAGCCCACCTGTCGAGGAGCCATCCGGAGATTAAACCTGTGTCCCGCAGCAGGACTGAGGCTGTCTCCAGCCTCTTGGGGTTTCAGCTGACACTTTTCCCAAAACAGATCTGGACTGGGAACCCCCAGAAACAGGTCCCTCCCTGCCAGCTTTCGGCTGGGCCCCCACAGAGCTCCTGTGCCCAGAGGCTGGTCCCCCTGCCGGGGCCACCGGGCCTGCACCCCAACGGCAGGGCCACCAGGCCTGTACCCCAACTGTGGGGCCTCTCAGGAGGCCTCTGGCTCTGGCTTGTACCAGTTCATGGACCACCAGGCAGTCATTGCCACCACTGCCTCCCCGACCAGAGCAGGGGCTCCCCAAGCAGGGGCCCACCAGCTGCATCCCCTCCGAAGGCCCAGTGCCAGGCTTGGGATGCACGTCTGTGAAGCGTTTACTGAATGACTGCTGGTGTGAATGAATGTTTACGGTAAACCCTGAAGCTCGGTGAATGAAGTCTCCGTGTTGCCTCCTCCATGCAGGCCTCCAGAGTGAATCTGGAAGTGAGATTAGCCTCCTTAGGCTCTGTTCTTTTTCTTCCTATCCCGCCCCACACCACAGGCTCAGCCTAGCCCCCGAGTGGCCTTTGAGCAGGACATAGTACTGAAGCAGCGTTCTGCAACCCCCTCACCCCCTGCTGCCAACAGCACAGGCTGGCAGGTCGCTGGGAGCCTCCCGGGGTGGGCTCTGACGTGAGCTGCGGGTGCACGCATGGCCACCCCAGCAGGCAGGTGTGAGCGGACAGGACGTGCAGGCACATGCTCCCAGGGCCATGGTCCCACTGGCCAAACCAGTCCCTCTTCCCTGAAGGAGCAGTGTCTTAGGGGCTGCCCCTAGAAGACCAACTCAGGACAGGTGCAGGAGGTGGGGATCCTGCCGGGGGAAACCCTCCCAACCCACCTGGCTGCCACACCACATGCCTGGACGTCCTGAGACAAGGTCCTGCCTTTACTTCCATTCTGCCTGAGTCCTGCCAGACAGAGAGGTGAGGCGCCACAGGCCAGACAGTGACACAGCTGGGACTCAACACGCATGGGGTGGGGAACGCGCCCCAAATCCAACCTGTCCCAGGGCTTCTCAGCCCTGAGCCCCCTTCGGTGCAGACAGAAAGCCAGGTCTCCCACCAGAGCCCTCAAGGGTGTCCCAGGAGCTGTCCCTGGAGATCCATCAGGTACATCTCACCCCATCCTCATCACCAGGAACCTGGATGCCCCCGAACCAAGAGGCGACAGGTGTGCGTTCCCTTTTCAACAGCCCTGCAGGGTGTTGGGTTCTGCTGAGCACAGGGCTCCTGGATGCTCAGGTTGTGCAGTGGGGATGAGGGCTGGCCCCGCCTGGCAGCTACTGAGGGCTCATTCGCAACTCATTCTCTGACGCCCGGGACCCTCGACCACACCTCAGTGCAGAGCCTGGAGCCTGGGCCCTGATCCCTCCTTTCCAAGAGCAGCCTCAGGGCGAACACAGCCATGCTCGAGGCCCATGCCACACCATCCTGAGTGTCACATCAAAGCCCTTCAGAGGCACTAGAGGGACAGGTGCTGGGGGAGCCTCAGGCTATCAGGAAGCTTCCCAGTGACACCACTGGGAAGTCAGGGCAAGGTGGGGGAGAGATTGGGGCAGGGGGGTCAGAACAATGTCCCTTCCTATCAGAAGAGCCCAATGCAGGCCTGGCACACCTCTGGGCCAGAGAGGAAATGTCCTAGGTGTGGTGGGGCAGGTGGCCTCTGTGGCAATATTTGGCCGGGCATGGCTGTGTCCTAATAAAACTTTATCGACAAAATCAGGTGGTGGCTGTAGCATGAAGACCCCGGCACAGAGTACTGCTGAGAACCCAGGGCTCTGGAGGGATGACGTGGGTGTCTGCACCTGGGTGTTGCTTTCATGGGACCTGCTGCATGATCAGGAGCACCCAACAATGGCACGTAAACATCAAGCTGAGGGCAACCGAATTGGTAATGTCTGGCTCCCTGTCCATCTCAAAGGCTTTCTGGGGGCCAATTTTGAGCCCAGAGATTGAGAATTCAAACAGGAACGTGTGCCCCCAGAGCTGGCAGCCACATCCCCTTTACAAACAGGCTCTATCGTGGCCTCCCAAGAAGCACAGTGGGTCAGTGGTCCCAGGCATGAGGGGAGGCTGGGATTGAGCCGTGTAAAGTCCACTTCCTCCTGTCAACTCTAAACTTCATGAGAAGCCTGAGAAGTTGACTCATCCCTCATTCACAGGACAGGAGGAGGCTCCGAGAGGTTAAGAGACCTGCCTCGAGTCACACAGCACTGAGCAGTTGGTGAGAACTGGATTCCAGGTCTGCCTGACAGCATCACAGGTCCCCACTGCACCTCAAAGCACCCTGAAAACTACAACCCAGCAGTAAGCCTGGAGTGGTGGGCATCTGGGCAGCCTGACCTTCCAGAGGGAGATTCCAGCAGGAGCCCTGGCCTGGGGGTGGGCAGATAGGCCCAGGGGCCCAGTGAGGAGAGCAGTGGGATGCCCGACCCCTGGGGTCAAAGCTGTCACTGCAGCCACGGCACACACAGAGGTGGCCAGGGCCTCAGAAGAGGTTGGGGGTGGCCAGGCTCTGGGGTGCAAGCAGGAAAGGCATGAGCTTCTCCTGGGGCCTGGAGGGTGCAGGTGGCCAGGCAGAGGCACAAGCCCGCCAGGGCCGAGGGCTGCTGGGGACGGGGCTCTGTGCTCTCAGGGCCGGCCACACAAAGCCTGGCTCCCTGGGCTGTGATAAGACACCCACAGAGAGTATATTTAGAAGGCGCCGGGAGGACAAACTGAAGTGACCCCATGGATGTGGCCCTATCTGCCCTAGGACACTTGTCTTGTCTCTGTCAGAGGCCTGCCCGGGGTGGGGAGGGGCTGGGCAGACCAGATGCACCTGCACACCCCCCACCCCAGAAATGGCGAGGCTCTGCCTAGGCATGGCCTGGTCCCAGCAGCCTTGTCCCCTCACCCCCACTGATGGCGGTGGCACTGTCCTGGAGCAGAGGGTGGTGGTCTTGCCGGGCAGCAGGGGCCTCAGGGACTTGGGAGGGGTGGCCAGGCCTCCCCACCCCCCACACACAGGGCGGGCTTTAAAGCCTCTGAGAAGTGAATGAAACCATGTCCTTTGCAGCAACATGGATGGATCTGGAGACCATGATCCTAAGCGAACTAACAGAAACAGAAAACCAAACACGGCACGTTCTCACTCATGAGTGGAAGCTAGACAGATGGGATGCTTGGATGGAAAGACGGAGAAAGGTCACTCTGGGACTCCAAAGGGGAGGTGGAGTGGGTGGGAGAGGGAGGGTTGAAAAATTACCTTTTGAGTGTCATGTCCAATACCCGGCTGATGGGCACACGAGAAGCCCAAACCCCACCATTACGCACATAACAAACAAGTATGTGTACTCCTCAAATCTAAAATAACATAACATAAAACATAAGAAAGACTTGAGGAAGCCGGCAGAGCTCCCAGAGCACCTCCACTCGGGAAGGGGGCGAGGTGCGGAAGGACAGAGAAGGCCTCAGGTGCCCGGGAGCCGCAGGCAGCCAGGTCAACGCAACCCACTGGCAGCTCAGGGCATGGGTCCTCAGGGTTCATCCCTACTTGGGAAAGTCCCTCCTCACATCTAGCCCAAGTCTTTCTTGCTGTAGCTTGGTCTCCTGCATAGGGAAACCTCCTACCCACTACAGAGAACACAGAGCTGCTGTGTGGCCTCGAGCCTCAGTTTCCCCACTGGGACATGGGAATGCATCAAGGGCACCCGGCAACCTGAGCCACGTTCATCCTCAGATCAGCCCCAGCCACACCTCAATATTCCAGAGATGGGGCAGCCCCAGGCTCCGGGACCACAGACACCTGGCAAGATGCTGCCGGGCTCTATGACCGGGCTAAGAGCAAGCTGGGAGGTGGCCAGTGTCCTGCATGGCAACGTGCCCCAGCCACTCCCTCGGCTCTTCTCACTGCCTCCATGGCCGCCAGCGAGGTAAGGTGTGACGATGGCAGGGGAGGGGGGCATCTTCCCCTCTGTGGAGGTCCAAGCCAGGAGCTGAGGGCAGCTGAGGTTGGGGAAGCTGACCAGGGCACCAGGAGTGACCTGCACACCCCCCACTCACCGCTGATGGAGACAAACAGTCCCCCAGTGTCACTGTGGGGCCCAGGAGCCACCTGCCTCTCTGAGCAGCTGGGTGAACCAGCATGGGACAGGCCCCATGCACACACCTTGCAGGCCGGGGGGCATCAGAGGCCTTGAAACAGGCAGGTGGGGCTTTAGCCAGGCGGGTGAATTCTCTTTCTGCACCTGACCTTCCTCCCTCTCCCAGCCCACTGGAAGGGGCAATCAGGGAGGGCTTCTCAGAGGTGGAGGCCCAGTCCAGGCAGAGAGAATGGCAGCCTGTGCAGAGCCCAGAGGAGAGAGACGAATGCAACCTACAGGGATGGATGGAGTTCAGGAGAGAGGCCAGTGCAGACGCAGAGCAGCAGCGGCTGGGGTGGCTGGGACAACCCCAGGCTGTGGTGATGGAGGCTCTCAACAGCAAGTGGGTGACCATCTCTCCCAGTAGGCCCCAGTGTGGTGGACTGGTGTCTGTGGAACCCTACACAGGACAGGGGTGCCTTGGGCCCAGCAGGGACCTCAGGCCGGCAGGTGCTTAGGCCATGCCCTGGGGAAGAGGGCCCAAGACCCCCTAGGCTCTGCGGCTCTGGGGGACTGCCCAGCACTTTGAGGGCAGGGCAGGTGGATTCCATCCCAGACACTCCCCTTTGATCCGCACGGCAAACAGCTGCCCCACCCTCATGTCCCACAGGTCTCTTGAGGTCATAAAACCTTTCCAGCTAAGTCTAGAACTGACACTTAGAGATAGTCTCTGCATGGCCATACCAGGTGACAGCCAAGAAGAGCAAATAGGGCTCAGGTGAGTGACGCCCCCTGGAGCTGTGCAATGACATGGCCAGGAGAGGACAAAGGTCCTGGTGGGGTCCCTGCACCCACATCACACAGGGTCAGGATTCCCCTCCAGATAAGACCTGGTAGCCCAGAGCACAGCACAGCATCACAGCTCTCTCCTCGGGAGCTGTCTCCTTGGAGGACGGCTCTTCCCAGTGACCAGGCCAGGGCACGAGCAGCCTCCTTCCCGAGCCACCAACTCTCCGACCTCCCAGAGTTCCCGCTCCAGGGCCCACTGCCTTCCCAGAGCCAGAGCTCCTAAAGCCCCATCATCGACTTCCCAAGACCCCGGGCCAGGAAAACCCTCTGCTGACACAGCAAGGATCTCGCCAAGGGGACAGACCCCCTCGGGGAGCGGGACACGCCAGCCCCCACAACTGGGGGTGCCTCCTCATTGGGGTTGTTTACCTGAACTCCAGGCAGGCAGGCAGGTGCCCTCAGCCTCCATGACCAGTGGTGGCCCTAAGGCATCCCCTGTAACAGCAGGCTGGACCAGAGTGTGGCCCCAGGCACCCAGGGACCCAGCCCAGCTCAGCCTCAGGCCCAAGGCACGGACATCCCCACTCACAGAGCAAGAGGCGGCCAGAGGGCCTCAGGGCAGGGCTGCCCATCCCCAGAAGCCACCGAGGGACGCTTCAACTCACAACCGCTGGCCCCATGTGGTCGTGGCCCCATGTGGTTGTGGCCACACTTGTCTTGAGGGAAGACTGGGAGGGGCTGTTATTCCAGGTGACCGTGTGTCCCATTGGAAATCCGGGTGTGTGGGGGCAAGGATGGGGGCGAAACGGGGATTCAGAGGGGGGGTGGGCATATTGGGATGGGGGACAGACAGTTCTCCTGGCTGCCCATCTTGGGGGCATCACTTTTCTGCCAATCCCAGTGGCCCCAGGCATCGATGGGGAGGATGCAGAGGCAGGGGCAGCCTGCGGCCCTCTCCTGACCCGGCTCCAGCACCCATAGGGCCCTGAGTCCAGGGAAGGCTGAGCATGTGCAATTCTCATTGGCACGGGCTGGGCAGGCCGAGCGCTCAGTGAGTTTATGTCCCAGGTTTTGTGCAAATGTTGTTCGACTGAGGGTGCACGGCCCATGGAAAGCCCTGGCATGTAGGAGACACCCACCCTGGGATGAGACGCAAATCTTGCATGCCGAGCCAGACAGCGCAGCCCCTGACATCTCTGCCCTGCAGGAAGCGGTCCCATTTCCTGTCTCCAGCTGGCCCGAGACAAATGCTCGCGCTTCCTCCGCACTGCTTCCTCATGCCCTGCCCACGCCCACTCTGACCTGTGCCCTCCACCAGGGAAAACCACAAGTTTCTCCCTGCACAGGGGCTGCAGGCCAGGCCAGGCCAGGCTCCACAGGGCAGATTGAGGGGCCCGCGCGTGGGCTCCTGCATGGAGGTTCTCAGGGCACAGAGGACCCTCTGGGCCACAGTTCCACCAGGCCTGGCTTTCACCAAATCCCAGAGTCACTCGTGGGCCTGGAGGGAGGAAGTGGCTAATTTTGCAACAGGCCTGGCATGGGGCATTGAATTATTCAACAACAGATGCGTTTAGCAGTTTTATTTCTGTCTCGGTATCCTCAGTCCTGCCCAACAGGAGCCCAACTCTGGCAGGAGGGGTAGGTTGGCACCTCTACACAGCAGCTGGGAGCATGGAGACCACTCACCCTTCACCTGCCACAAACCACCAGTCATGGAGGGTGGACTCCCAGGCCACAGACTGACCAGGACTGGGTTAAGCCATATTACCACCCACGCAGAGACTGACCCTGAAGGGCTCCTGGGCCTGACGAGTTGGTTCTGGCTCCATGGGGGTTGGGGAGAGGGAGAGGGCATTCAGAAAAAGGAATCAGGTGGTGCCAGTTGCCTCCCCAGGAAGCCCTCCAGTGGCAACCTCTGGCTCTCACTTCTGGTCCTGCTGCCAGGAACTGTAGGGGCTGTCCCCTTCCCCACCACACATCCCCTTTTCAGTGACAGCCGCACCCAAGCCACATCCCACAAGAGCCACATCCCATGCCTGGCTTCTGTCCCTGCTGCCCCCGACCCAGGAGGCACGTAGTGTGTGCCTGGCACCACGCTGGGCCCCAAGGGTGCAGCGACAGATGACAGACACAGGGAGAGAGAAAATAAAACAGTAAATGAACACAAAACCACCACCAATGGGGAAAAGAGAAAGGGTGATGTCTTGGGGAGAGGCAGGGCAAGAGGGCTGCCCCAGAAGTTGGTGTGGGATCTGAATCGAGTAGAGAGCTAGAGGCAGACCCTGCAGGCAGAGAAAACTGCATGTGCAGAATCCCCGAGGCCTGGCCTGGTCTGGGTGGTGGGAGCAGCGTGATGGGCAGGGAGAGTTGCTTACACTGCGATCGGAGGAAGGCCACGCCCAGGAGTGCCTCCAGGCCCAGGAGCGACATCTGAACGTGCCAGCCTACCCAGGACCTGGAGGCAGGCTCTGGCCTAGAACCTGCTGCTAACCAGAGAAGCGCCTGGCCTGGGCCTCAGATACTTCAGCTGGATGGAAAGGTAGAACAATACCAGTGTGGCTTCACTTTCATGGGCATTGCCCAGAAGCAGAGAAGCCCAATAAGCCTTGTTTGTTTGTTTGTTTGAGACAGGGCCTGGCTCTGTCCCCCAGACTGGAGTGCAGTGGCACAATCTGAGCTCACTGCAACCTCCGCCCCTGGGCTCAAGCGATACTCCCACTTCAGCCTCCAGAGTAGCCGGGACTACAGATGTGAGCCACCACGCCCAGCTAATTTTTGTATTTTTAGTAGAGACGCGGTTTCACCATGTTGCCCAGGCTGGTCAGGCTGGTCTCAAACTCCTGGCCTCAAGCAATCCACTTGCCTCAGCCTCCCCAAATGCTGAGATTACAGGCGTGAGCCACCATGTCCAACAAACCTTCATTTATTTATTTATTTATTTATTTATTTAGGACACAGGGTCTCATTCTGTCACCTAGGCTGGAGTGCACTGGCAAAATCATAGCTTCTGCAACCTTGCACTCATGGGCTTAAGTGATGCTCCTACCTCAGCCTCCCGAGTATTTGGGACCACAGGTGCATGCCAGCACACCCAGTTATTATTAATATTTTAATTTTTTTGTAGAGATGGGGTCTTGCTATGTTGCCCAGGCCGGTCTCAAACTCCTGAGCTCAAGCAATCCTCCCACCTTGGTCTCCCAATGCACTGGAATGACAGGCCTGAGGCACCACGACTGATCCCAATTAGCCTTTAAACACGAGGAAACCAAAGTCAGATGCCAGGACACATCTAAAGAGAGAGGCGGCCCTGTCAGTGGGTCTGTTCCCAGCTGTCACTTGTCACCTCCATGGGCATTTCCCAAGCCAGGCTACATCACACCACCATTGGCCGGCCCCGCCAGGGTTCCCTGTCCACGCCTCCCAGTCCACTTGGCTCAGCCAGCAGCCACCCAGCCCCGCTCCCCACCCCCGGAAGCCCCTCTTTTCTTTCTCTATCCCAGGACTGTCTCCTGGCCCAGACCCAGACAGCTCACAGCTGAGGAGGAACAAAGCAGAGGAAAGGGACGTGGTGTGACGTGGTGGGAGTGAAACGCTGACACCTCCGTGGCCATCTGGGACCACGGCCCGCACTACTGCCCTCACACCCGGACCTGGAGCTGCCACTTCCTGCCTGCCTCCCAGAATAGCTGGGCACATCCTCTGAGCAGGCTGCCCTGCCTTCCCCTGCCTCTCCTCAGGACAGAGACTCCTCCTAAGACACCGAAGGCACCCCACACAGCACAGACCCAGCCTCCCAGCCACCGGCCACTCACTGGAGCAAAGGGAGCCAAGGCTGGCTTTGGAGAGGAAGATGGGGTTTGCCAGGCAAGGGGGTGCAGAGATGCTGAACTTGAACATGGAGGGGAAGCAATGATGATGCCGAGGGAAGGGGCCCTGGGATCCTACCAGCCCCTTCCCCAAAGTCCAAAGCCATTCTTCATGAAATATTATGTAACATTAAAAACTTAAATTTTCAGTTTCATGAAACAGCAAATAAAAGCCTTGAGATAGGTGCTCTGTCTCCCAACCTGTGCTATGTTTTTGGTAGCAGAGTCCTTCCCCCAGGGGCCCCCAAGTTCCCCAGAATGGGGCATGTGTTGTACTAATTTCAAGACCTCTATTTCACCCTGAGCAATACCTCCTCCTCCAGGAAGCCTTCCAGATTGCTCAATCAAATCCCATGCAGACTCTGCACACACTTGCCCAGCACTGTGCCCCTTCCCCATGGCCCTCATCCAGCTGGAGCTCTACTTTCTTCGTTTGCCTCTGTGACTGTAAGGTGCCCTCCAGTGCCCACAAGGGCCAGGCTGTGTGCATCAGGCACATGGGTGTGGAGGGAGTACGTGTTCAACTGTGACTTTCCTTAGCCCTCCTCAAGCCTGTGTGAGAGCAGGGGAATTGATGGCTTTCTTCCTAAAAAGCTTAGTTCAACCGTCTTGCCCATCCCTCCCATTCGGGGAGTTTCTATAGAGGAAGCCAGGTGGTCACTGCCATCTTCAAGGATTCCCTGGGGGTCTCTGAGCAACAGCAGGAGATCTGGGTCACCCACACCCTCTGTGCTCTGAGAAGCCCACCTACTAGTCTCCTGAGACCCTGTGAGCCAAGCGAGACCCCCACCCCACCTGCTGGTTATATCATCACCCTGTCTGCATGACACATGGGACCCTCCACTCAGGACCCACACTCCTCCCCGTGCAGAGCAGCCAGGCCCTGGGAGCTGTGTCCTGACCTGAGATGCAGTGTCCAGGGCACTGTCTGGACGGTGCTCCCCCAAAGCTTGCCCTGCCGAACCCAGGTTCCAGGACAATGATGGGTTCCTGGCCTAAAGTCTTTCCAAGTCACATCTCTGCCGGGTAACGGCAAGTCAGACAAGCCAGTATGGTCCACACAGGAACCCAAAGACCCTTGGTGACCACCATGGGTTGGTGGGGGTTGTTGCACCTCAAACATGCATGCCTAGTGTTTGCAAACCTCACCTTCAGCAGCAGCATCCCCAGGAACCCCCAGCTCCACTGTCGTGGAGCCAAGGCAGCACGGACCCTGCCGGGGCCCAGGCCAGCTCTGTGGGGCCAAGCTGGGTGTTTGTGCCTGAGAGGTTTCAGGCAGGGTCCCAGCTTCCATGTACAGGGCTGGGACTCACCAGGACCCAGACTCCCACATACATGTGTGGAATATAACTCACAACCCCATGTCACCAAGTCAAGGCTAGTTCTGAAACCTCTCAGGAGTGCTCAACACTGAGTCCTTTGTTCTTCCTCCATCGCCCCTGTGGAGGCTGCAGGACACCCACACTCCTGGATTTGCCTTCCCTGCCCTCAGCCTCCACAGCTGCCATCACTACAGCTCTCACCCTCTGCCCTTCCACCCACCCAGGCTACGGGAGGCCCTGTCTAGCCCTGGCTCTCGTGTCATTTACACACTGACACTTCCCCTAACCTGTGAGCCAGCCTGCACTCTCTCTCCAGAGCTCCCACCTGCAGGTCTTACTGCCTTCAACTCCCCTCATCTGGCTGCCTCACAAACACCTCCAAAATAACATGTCCCCAGCTGGACTCCTTCGCCCCAACCCTGATCCATGTCAGAAACAGAAAATGCATCCTCCCAGGTGCGAGGGTCCTAGCAGCATCCTTGCCTCTTCCTCCCCCTGCGCCCACCACCCAATCTACCCACAAACCCTGCTTTCGACAGCAGTGGTCCTGACTTCTCATCCTTCCTTCAAACCCTCTAGAGCAAGCCATGCTGTCCCATCCCACAGTCACCTGTCAGTCACAGCCTTCTGCTCGTCTCCTGTCCTGCCCAGTGACCCAACACTCCATGTTCCACTTAGAGGCCAGAGGGGCCTCATGAAGGCTCCAGCCAGTGGGGTGAACTTCTAAGGAAGTGGTCTCAGGCCACCATCTGAGAAAAGATTACCTTAGATCATGCACAAGAGCAAACTCCAAATGGACAAGGAGCTAAATGCAGAAGACAAGGCCCCAAACTTCTAGAAGAAAACACAGTGGATTCCCCTTAACTTCAGTGGAGGAAAAGCCTCTCAACTGTGGCCCTTAATCGAGAGGCAGTAGAAAGAAGCATGATAAAGTTGATGATATGAACATGCAAAATTTCTCATAGCAAAAGGCACCATAAGCAAAGTCAAAGACAAGTGACCAACTAGGGAGACAATTCACATTAGTCCAGACAAATGTTCCCACAATATAAATGACTTAAAGATTGAGAGACCAAGAACCAAAAACCCAATAGAAGAAGCTGGAAATGAGAAGACAGACAATTTACAAATACACACAGACATGACTTTCAGACACAGGGAAAACATTCAAACTCAACGTAATTACAGAAAAACAGATTAAAACAAAGCTATGGACCTGGCAAAAAGTAGTGTGACAGCACACTGCCGGCACAACTGTAGAAAAAACGGCATGCTCATGCATTGCTGGGGGCGTGCAAATGTGCAACCGTTCTGCAGGGAAATTTGGTCACACCTAACAAAATTATGGGCTTCTCTTTCAGCCCAACACTCCCATTTCTAGGAATCTACCTTGAAGATAACACCTCCAACAATAGGAACATCCATAGATACAAATTTATTCTTTGCAACATTGTTTCAACAATACAATATACATATGTATAAGGCTACACTGTGCAACATTGTTTATCATTGCACAATACCAGAACAACCTAAATGCCCACAAACAGGAGAGGGTTTGAAAAACCATGGCACATCCAACCATGAAACATGGGGTGGCTATAAAAAAGAATATGGAAGGACCCCACAAACTGATATGTAGTGGTCTCTAGGAAATACTATTATGTGAGAAAAGCAAATTCAAAAAGTTCATGTATAGTCTTTTCAACAAATGATGGTGGGAAAACTGAGTATCTACATGCAAAAGAATCAAGTTGGGTATACAAAAATTAACTCAAAATGGATCAAAAGTCTAAATGTGAGGCCTAAAACAGTATAAACGCGTAGAAGAAAATAGAAGGACATTGGATTTGAGGATGATTTCTTGAACATAACATCAAGGGCACAGGCTCCGGTGAACAGTGCCACGATAAACGTAGGAGTGTGGATCTGTCTCTGCTGGACTGATTTTCTTTCTTTTTGAGTATATAACTAGCAGCGGGATTGCTGGATCATAGGGGCTAAGCACATGGACAAATTAAATTTTATGAAAATCTAAAGTCTGTATATCAAAAGGTAATATTGGCATTGGCAGAATAGATAAACATGATCCAGCTACATGCTGTCTACTAGAGACTCATGTTAGAGCCAAAGACACAGAAAGATTGAAAGTGAAAGGGTGGAAAGGGTGGAGAAAGATGTTCCATGCAAAGAGCAACCACAAGAGCAGAGTGGCTACTAACATCAGCCAAAAATAGTTTTATAATAAATCTAAAAAGGTTACAAGAGACAAAAGAGGACACTGCATACTAATCAAAGGTTCGACACTGCAAAAAGATGTTACAAATAACCATTATAAATATTTATGCATCTAACGGCTGATGATCAAAAGATACAAAGCAAAAATTTACAGGACTGAAGGGAGAAATAGTTCTACAATGATGGTGAGAGACTTCAATACCACACTCTCAACAATAAGCAGAACAACCAGGCAGAAGGTAAGTTACAGAATAGAGGGCTTAACACAATAAGCCACCTAGATCTAACCAACATACAGAGAACACTCGACCCGTGACCACAGCATGCATGTTCATCCCAAGTGCACATGGAAATGTTCCCAGGAGAGATCAGGCCATGAATTAAGTCTCAAAATACTCAAAAAGATGCCAGTCATACAAAGGATCTTCTCCAACAATAATGGGATAAGGTTAGAAATCATAATAGAAGTAAAATGGAAAAATTAACAAATTTATGGAAATGAAACAACATACTCTTAACCAATGAATCGAAGAAAAAGGGGGGCAGAGGGAGGGAGAGCATCAGAATAAATAGTTAATGCATGTAGGACTTAATACTTAGGTGATGGGTTGACAGGTGCAGCAAACCACCATGGCACACATTTACCTATGTAACAAACCTGCATGTCCTGCACATGTATCCTAGAACTTAAAAAAAAAAAAAAATCAGAAGAGAAATTAGAGAATACTTAAATGCAAATGAAGATGAGAACACAATGTACCCAAACTTACCGGAACATAACAAAAGTGGTGTTAACAGAAAAATGTACACCTATAAGCTCTTTTTCTTTTTGATTTTTGTGGGTACATAGTAGGTGTATAGACTTATGGGGTCCATGAGATATTCTGATGTAGGCACGCAGTGCATAATAATCACATCGAGGTAAACGGGGATATCTACTACCTCAAATATTTATCCCTTGTGTTACAAACAATCCCATTATACTCTTTTCGTTTTATTTAATTTATTTAGTTAGAGACAGAGTCTCACTCTGTAACCCAAGCTGGAGTGCAGTGGTGTGATCTCAGCTCACTGCAACCTCCACCTCCTGGGTTTGAGTGATTCTCATGCCTCAGCCACCCAAGTAGCTGGGATTACAGGTGTATGCCACCATGTCCAGCTATTTTTTCTATTTATTGTAGAGAAGGGGTTTCACTACGTTGGCCAGGCTGGCCTCAAACTCCTGGCCTTAAGTGATCCACATGCCTTGGCCTCCCAAAGTGCTGAGATTACAGGTGTGAGCCACCATGCCTGGCCTTCTTTTAGTTATTTTTAAGTGTATAATTAAATCATTGACTATAGTCACCCTGTTGTGCTATCAAATACCAGGTCTTATTCATTTTTCTATTTTTTTGTTGCTTCCATTAACCATCTCTACTTCCCTCACAACCCCCACTACCCTTCCCAGCCTCTGGTAACCATCCTTTCACTCTATCTCGAGTTCTATTGCTTTAATCTTTATCTCCCACAAATAAGTGAGAACATGCAAAATTTGTCTTTCTGTGCCTGGCTTATTTCACCTAATATAGTGACCTCCAGTTCCATCCACGTTGTTGCAAATGACATGTTCTCATTCTTTTTCATGGCTAACTAGTATACCATTGTGTGTATACACAGCATTTTCTTTATCCATTCATCTGTTGATAGACACTCAGGTTGCTCCCAAATTTTGGCTATTGTGAACAGTGCTGCAATAAACACAGGAGTATGGATCCTTCTCTGCTGGACTGATTTTCTTTCTTCTGGGTATATAACTAGCAGTGGGACTGCTGGATCATAGGTAGCTCTATTTTTAGTTTTGAAGAGCCTTGAAACTGTTCTCCACAGTGGCTGTACTAACTTACATTCCCACCAACAGTGTATAAGGGTTCCCTTTTCTCCACATCCTCACTAGCATTCATTATTGCCTATCTTTTGAATAAAAGCTGTATTAACTAGGCTGGGGTCATATCTCATTATAGTTTTCATTTGCATTTCTCTGATCAGTGATGTTGAGCACCTTTTCATTTACCTATCTGTTATTTGTCCTTTTTTGAGAAATGTCTATTCAGATCTTTTGCCCATCTTTTAATCGGATTATTAGATGTTTTTCTTGTATGGTTGTTTGAGCTCCTTATATATTCTGGTTACTAGTCCCTTGTCAGATGGGCACTTTGCAAGTATTTTCTCCCATGCTGCAGGCTGTCTCTTTGTTTCCTTTGCTGTGCAGAAGCTTTTTAACTTGATGTGATCCCATTTGTCAATTTTTGCTTCAGTTGCCTGTGCTTTTAGGGATTATTCAAGAAATCTGCTCACTCCAATGTCCTGGAGAGTCTCTCCAGTGCCTTTTTAGTAGTTTCATAGTTTGAAGTCTAGATTTAATTCTTGAATCCACTTTGGTTTTTTAATATGGCAAGAGATAGGGGTCTAGTTTCATTCTTCTGCATATGGATATCCAGTTTTCCCAGCATCGTTTATTGAAGAGATTGTCCATTTCCCTGTCTCAGGGTTTCCTTTGTTGGAGGATTTTAAAATTACAGGTTCAATCTCATTACTGCTTAGTGGTCTGTTCAGGTTTGCATTTCTTCCTGGCTCAATCTTGGTAGGTTGTACATGTCTAGGAATTTATCCATTTCTTCTGGATTTTCCAATTTAACACATATTCTTGGCACCTTTGTCAAAAATGAGTTCATTGTAGATACATGGATTTGTTTTCTGGGTTTTCTATTCTGTTCCATTGGTCTATGTGTCTGTTTTTATGCCAGTACATGCTGTTTTGGTTACTATGACTCTGTAGTATAATTTGAACTCAGGTAATGTGCTCCCTCCAGTTTTGTTCTTTAGCTCAGGATAGCTTTGTCTATTATGGGACTTTAGTGATTCCATATGTTTTAGGACTGTTTTTGCTATTTCTGTGAAGAATGTCATTGGTATTGTGATAGGGGTTGCATTGACTCTGCAGATTGCTTTGGACAATATAGACATTTTAACAATATTGATTCTTCCAATCCATGAACATGAAATTTCTTTCCATTTTTGGGTCCTCTTCAATTTCTTGCATCAGTGTATTATAATTTTCATTGTAGAGATCTCTCACTTCTTTGGTTAAGTTTATTCCGAGGTATTTTATTTGTAGCTATTTTAAATGGGATTACTTTCTTGATTTGTTTTTCAGATTGTTCACTGTTGGCATATAGAAATGCTACTGATTTTTGTATGTTGACTTTGTATCCTGCAACTTTACTGACTTCATCAGTTCTAATAGTTTTTTTGGTGGAGTCTTTAGGTTTTTCCAAATATACAATCCTATCATCTGCAAACAAGGATAATTTGACTTCTTTCTTTCCCATTCAGATGCCCTTTATTTTTTTCTCTTGTCTGATTGCTCTAGCCAGGTCTCCAACTACTGTGTTAAATAACAGTGATGAAAGTGGGCATCTTTGTCATGTTCCAGGTCTTAGAGGAAAGGCCTTCAGTTTTTCCCCATTCAGTATGTTACTAGCTGTGGGTCTGTCACATATGGCTTTTATTATGTTGAGGTATGTTCCTTCTATACCTAGGTTTTTGATGGTTCTTATATTGAAGGGATGTTGAATTTTATCAAGTGCTTTTTCAGCATCAATTGAAATGTTCGTGTGGTTGTGTCCTTCATTCTGCTAATACGATGTATCACATACATTGATTTGTATATGTTGAACTATCCTTGCATTCCTGGGGTGACTCCCACTTGGTCATGATGAGTGATCTTTTTTAAGGTGTTGCTGAATTTGCTTTGCTAGTATTTTGTTGAGGATTTTTGCATCAATATTTATCAGGGATATTGGCCTGTGTTTTCTTTTTTTGATGTATCTTTGTCTGGTTTTGGTAACAGGGTAATACTGGCCTTGTAGATGAATTTGGAGATATTCCCTCCTCCCTTATTTTTCATAATAGTTTCAGAAGGATTGGTATTAGTTCTTGAAATGTTTGGCAGAATTGAGCAGTGAAGCCATCAAGTCTCAGGGTTTTCTTTGTTGAAGGATTTTTAAATTACAGGTTCAATCTCGTTACCACTTAGTGGTCTGTTCAGGTTTGCATTTCTTCCTGGCTCAATCTTGGTAGGTTGTACATGTCTAGGAATTTATCCATTTCTTCTAGATTTTCCAATTTATTGGCATAGAGTTGCTCATAGCAGCCACTAATTATCCTTTCAATTTCTGTGGTATCGGTTGTAAAGTCTCTTTTTGTCTCTGACTTTAGTTAATTGGATCTTCCCTCTTCTTTCCTTAGTCTGGCTAAAGGTTTGTCAATTTTATCTTTTCAAAAAAACCAACTTTTTATTTTGTTGATCTTTTGTCTTTTCTTCCCTTCAATTTCATGTATTTCTGCTCTAAACTTTATTATTTCTTCTACTAATTTTAGGTTGACTTACTCTTGCTTTTCTTGTTCTTTAAGATCATTAGGTTGCTTACTTGAAGTTTTTCTCTTTATTGATGCAGGTGCTTTTAACTAGAAACTTCCCTCTTAAGCTTTTGCTGTATCCCACAGGATTTTTATTATTCTTATAAGTTCTGGGGTACATGTGCAGAACATGCAGTTTTGTTACATAAGTGTACACATGCCATGGTGGTTTGCTGCATCCATCAACCCGTCATCTACATTAGGTATTTCTTCTAATGCTCTTCCTTCCCTAGTCCCCCATCCCCCGACAGGCCCTGGTATGTGATGTTCCCCTCCCTATGTCCATGTGTTCTCCTTGTTCAACTCCCAATTATGAGTGAGAACATGCAGTGTCTGCTTTTCTGTTCTTGTGATAGTTTGCTGAGAATGATAGTTTCCAGCTTCATCTGTGTCCCTACAAAGAACATAAACTCATCCCTTTTTATGGCTGTAAAGTATTCCATGGTGTATATGTGCCACATTTTCTTAATCCGGTCTGTCATTGATGGGCATTTGGGTTGGTTCCAAGTCTTTGCTATTGTGAATAGTGCCACAGTAAACATAAGTGTGCATGTGTCTTTATAGCTGCATGATTTATAATCCTTTGGGTATATAGCCAGTAATGGGATGGCTGGGTCAAATGGTATTTCTAGTTCTAGATCCTTGAGGAATTGCCACACTGTCTTCTACAACGGTTGAACTAGTTTACAGTCCCACCAACAGAGTAAAAGTGTTCCTATTTCTCCACATCCTCTCCAGCACCTGTTGTTTCCTGACTTTTTAATGATCACCATTCTAACTGGTGTGAGATGGTATCTCGTTATGGTTTTAATTTGCATTTCTCTGATGGCTAGTGATGATGATCATTTTTTCATGTGTCTGTTGGCTGCATAAATGTCTTCTTTTGAGAAGCGTCTGTTCCTATCCTTTGCCCACTTTTTGATGAGGTTGTTTGTTTTTTTCTTATAAATTTGAGTTCTTTGTAGGTTCTCGATATTAGCCCTTTGCCAGATGAGTAGATTGCAAAAATGTTCTCCCATTCTGTAGATTGCCTGTTCACCCTGATGGTAGTTTCTTTTGCTGTGCAGAAGCTCTTTAGTTTAATTAGATCCCATTTGTCAATTTTGGCTTTTGTTGCCATTCCTTTTGGTGTTTTAGACATGAAGTCCTTGCCCATGCCTATGTCCTGAATGGTATTGCCTAGGATTTCTTCTAGGCTTTTTATCGTTTTAGGTCTAACATTTAAGTCTCTAAACCATCTTGAATTAATTTTGTATAAAGTGTAAGGAAGGGATCCAGTTTCAACTTTCTACTTATGGCTAGCCAGTTTTCCCAGCACCATTTATTAAATAGGGAATCCTTTCCCCATTTCTTGTTTTTGTCAGATTTGTCAAAGATCAGATGGTTGTAGATGTGTAGTATTATTTCTGAGGGCTCTGTTCTGCTCCATTGGTCTATATCTCTGTTTTGGTACTAGTACCATGCCGTTTTGGTTACTGTAACCTTGTAGTATAGTTTGAAGTCAGGTAGCATGATGCCTCCAGCTTTGTTCTTTTGGCTTAGGATTGTCTTGGCAATGTGGGCTCTTTTTTGGTTCCATATGAACTTTAAAGTAGTTTTTTCCAACTCTGTGAAGAAAGTCATTGGTAGCTTAATGGCAATGGCATTGAATCTATAAATTACCTTGGGCAGTATGGCCATTTTCACAATATTGATTCTTCCTATCCATGAGCATAGAACGTTCTTCCATTTGTTTATGTCCTCTTTTACTTCATTGAGCAGTGGTTTGTAGTTCTCCTTGAAGGGGTCCTTCACATCCCTTATAAGTTGGATTCCTAGGTATTTTACTCTCTTTGAAGCAATTGTGAATGGGAGTTCACTAATGATTTGGCTCTCTGCTTGTCTGTTATTGGTGTGTAAGAATGCTTGTGATTTTTGCACATTGATTTTGTATCCTGAGACTTTGCTGAAGTTGCTTATCAGCTTAAGGAGATTTTGGGCTGAGATGATGGGGTTTTCTAAATATGCAATCACGTCATCTGCAAAAAGGGACAATTTGACTTCACCTTTTCCTAATTGAATACCCCTTATTTCTTTCTTCTGCCTGATTGCCCTGGCCAGAACTTCCAACAGTATGTTGAATAGAAATAGTGAGAGAGGGCATCCTTGTCTTGTGCCAGTTTACAAAGGGAATGCTTCCAGATTTTGCCCATTCAGTATGATATTGGCTGTGGGTTTGTTATAAACAGCTCTTATTATTTTAAGATATGTTCCATCAATACCAAATTTATTGACAGTTTTTAGCATGAAGGGCTGTTGAATTTTGTCAAAGGACTTTTCTGCATCTATTGAGATAATCATGTGGTTTTTGTCTTTGGTTCTGTTTACATGCTGGATTATGTTTATTGATTTGCATATATTGAACCAGCCTTGCATCCCAAGGATGAAGCCCACTTGATCATGGTGGATAAGTTTTTTCATGTGCTGCTGGGATTTGGTTTGCCAGTATTTTTTTGAGGATTTTTGCATCGATGTTCTTCAGGGATATTGGTCTAAAATTCTCTATTTTTGTTGTGTCTCTACCAGGCTTTGGTATCAGGATGATGTTGGCCTCATAAAATGAGTTAGAGAGGATTCCCTCTTTTTCTAATGATTGGAATAGTTTCAGAAGGAATTATACCAGTTCCTCCTTGTACCTCTGGTAGAATTCGGCTGTGAATCCATCTGGTCCTGGACTTTTTTTGGTTGGTAGGCTATTAATTGCCTCAATTTCAGAGCCTGTTATTGGTCTATTCAGGGATTCAGCTTCTTCCTGGTTTAGTCTTGGGAGAGTGTATGTGTCCAGGAATTTATCCATTTCTTCTAGGTTTTCTAGTTTATTTGCACAGAGGTGTTTATAGTATTCTCTGATGGTAGTTTGTATTTCTGTGGGGTCAGTGGTGATATCCCCTTTATCATTTTTTATTGCATCTATTTGATTCTTCTCTGTTTTCTTATTAGTCTGGCTAGTGGTCTATCAATTTTGTTGATCTTTTCAAAAAACCAGCTCATGGATTCACTGATTTTTTGAAGGGTTTTTTATGTCTCTATCTCCTTTGGTTCTGCTCTGATCTTAGTTATTTCTTGACTTCTGCTAGCTTTTGAATGTGTTTGCTCTTGCTTCTCTAGTTCTTTTAATTGTGATGTCAGAGTGCCAATTTTAGATCTTTCCTGCTTTCTCTTGTGGGCATTTAGTGCTACAAATTTCCCTCTACACACTGCTTTAAATGTGTCCCAGAGATTCTGGTATGTTATATCTTTATTCTCACTGGTTTTAAAGAACATCTTTATTTCTGCCTTCATTTCATTATGTACCCAGTAGTCATTCAGAAGCAGGTTGTTCAGTTTCCATGTAGTTGAGCAGTTTTGACTGAGTTTCTTAATCCTGAGTTCTAGTTTGATTGCCCTATGGTCTGAGAGACAGTTTGCTATAATTTCTGTTCTTTTATATTTGCTGAGGAGTGCTTTACTTCCAACTATGTGGTCAATTTTGGAATAAGTACAATGTGGTGCTGTGAAGAATATATATTTTGTTGATTTGGGGTGGAGAGTTCTGTAGATGTCTATTAGGTCTGCTTGGTGCAGAGCTGAGTTCAATTCCTGGATATCCTTGTTAACTTTCTGTCTCATTGATCTGTCTAATGTTGACAGTGGGGTGTTAAAGTCTCTCATTGCTATTGTGTAAGAGTCTAAGTCTCTGTGTAAGTCTCTAAGGACTTGCTTTATGAATCTGGGTGCTCCTGTATTGGGTGCATATATATTTAGAATAGTTAGCTCTTCTTGTTGAATTGATCCCTTTACCATTATATAATGGCCTTCTTTGTCTCTTTTGATCTTTGTTGGTTTAAAGTCTGTTTTATCATAAACTAGGATTGCAACCCCTGCCTTTTTTTGTTTTCCATTTGCTTGGTAGATCTTCCTCCCTCCCTTTATTTTGAGCCTATATGTGTCTCTGCATGTGAGATGGGTCTCCTGAATACAGCACACTGATGGGTCTTCACTCTTTATCCAATTTGCCAGTCTGTGTTTTTTAATTGGAGAAGGTAACCTATTTACATTTAAGGTTAATATTGTTATGTATGAACCTGATCCTGTCATTGTGATGTTAGCTGGTTATTTTGCTCGTTAGTTGATGCAGTTTCTTCCTAGCATCAATGGTCTTTACATTTTGGCATATTTTTGCAGTGGCTGGTACCAGTTGTTCCTTTCCATGTTTAGTGCTTCCTTCAGGATCTCTTGTAGGGCAGGCCTGGTGATGACAAAATCTCTCAGCATTTGCTTGTCTGTAAGGGATTTTATTTCTCCTTCACTTATGAAACTTAGTTTGGCTGGATATGAAATTCTGGGTTAAAAATTCTTTTCTTTAAGAATGTTGAATATTGGCCCCCACTCTCTTCTGACTTGTAGAGTTTCTGCCGAAAGATCCACTGTTAGTCTGATGGGCTTCCCTTTGTGAGTAACGCGACCTTTCTGTCTGGCTGCCCTTAAGATTTTTTCCTTCAGTTCAACTTCAGTGAATCTGACAATTATGTGTCTTGGAGTTGCTCTTCTCGAGGAGTATCTTTGTGGCATTCTCTGTATTTCCTGAATTTGAATGTTGGCCTGTCTTGCCAGGTTGGGGAAGTTCTCCTGGATAATATCCTGCAGGGTGTTTTCCAACTTGGTTCCATTCTCCCTGTCACTTTCAGGTACACCAATCAGACGTAGATTTGGTCTTTTCACATAGTCCCATATTTCTTGGAGGCTTTGTTCGTTTCTTTTTACTCTTTTTTCTCTAAACTTCTCTTCTCGTTTCATTTCATTCATTTGATCTTCAATCACTGATATCCTTTCTTCCAGTTGATCAAATTGGTTACTGAAGCTTGTGTATTTGTCACGTAGTTCTTGTGCCATGGTTTTCAGCTCTATCAGGTCATTTAAGGACTTCTCTATATTGGTTATTCTAGTTAGCCATTCATAAAATCTTTTTTCAAGGTTTTTAGCTTCTTTGCAATGGGTTCAAATTCCTCCTTTAGCTCGGAGAAGTTTGATCATCTGAAGCCTTCTTCTCTCAACTTGTCAAAGTCATTCTCCATCCAGCTTTGTTCCGTTGCTGGTGAGGATTTTAGAATTTAATTTAGAAATTTAGAAATTTTAGAATTTTCAGCTTTTCTGCTCTGTTTTTTCCCCATCTTTGTGGTTTTATCTACCTTTGGTCTTTGATGATGGTGATGTACAGATGGGGTTTTGGTGTGGATGTCCTTTCTGTTTGTTAGTTTTCCTTCTAACAATCAGGACCCTCAGCTGCAAGTCTGTTGGGAGTTTGCTGGAGGTCCACTCCAGACCATGTTTGCCTGGGTATCAGCAGTGGAGGCTGCAGAAGAGTGAATATTGCTGAACAGCAAATGTTGCTGCCTGATCGTTCCTCTGGAAGCTTCATCTCAGAGGGGTACCTGGCCGTGTGAGGTGTGAGGTGTCAGTCTGCCCCTAGTAGGGGGTGTCTCCCAGTTAGGCTACTCGGGGGTCAGGGACCCACTTGAGCAGGCAGTCTGTCCATTCTCAGATCTCAAACTCTGTGCTGGGAGAACCATTACTCTCTTCAAAGCCGTCAGACAGGGACATTTAAATCTGCAGCGGTTTCTGCTGCCTTTTGTTTGGCTATGCCCTGTCCCCAGAGGTGGAGTCTACAGAGGCAGGCAGGCCTCCTTGAGCTGCGGTGGGCTCCACCCAATTCGTCCTTCCCGGAGGCTTTGTTTACCAACTCAAGCCTCAGCAATGGCGGGCGCCCCTCCCCCAGCCTTGCTGTCGCCATGCAGTTAGATCTCAGACTGCTGTGCTAGCAATGAGGGAGGCTCCATGGGCATGGGACCCTCTGAGCCTGGTGCAGGATATAATCTCCTGGTGTGCCATTTGCTAAGACCCTTGGAAAAATGCAGTATTAGGGTGGGAGTGACCTGATTTTCCAGGTGCTGTGTGTCACAGTTTCCCTTGGCTAGGAAAGGGAATTTGCTTCCCCCTTGCACTTCCCGGGTGAAGCGATGCCTTGTCCTGCTTCAGCTCTTGCTTGGTGGGCTGCACCCACTGTCCTGCACCCACTGTCCAACACGCCCCAGTGAGATGAACCCAGTACCTCAGTTGGAAATGCAGAAATCACACGTCTTCTGTGTCGCTCACGCTGGGAGCTGGAGGCTGGAGCTGTTCCTATTTGGCCATCTTGGAACCACCGCCTCCTGTCTTCCTTTTAGTGAAGGTGATTTTCTCTAGTGGTATGCTTTAATTTCTTGCTTTTTATTTGTGTGTGTGTCATTTGAGGTTACCATGAGGCTTGAAAATATCTTATAATTCATTATTTTAAACTGATGACAACTTAACACTAATTGCATAAACAAGCAAAAAAAAAAAAAAAAAACACACACACACACAAAATCAAAAACTCTACACTTTAGATCTGGCAAGATGGCAGAATAGGAACAGCTCCAGTTTGCAGCTCCCAGTGAGATCAACACAGAAGGTGGGCGATTTCCGCATTTCCAACTGAGGTACCCAGTTCATCTCATTGGGACTGATTAGACAGTGGGTGCAGCCCACAGAGGGCACACAGAAGCAGGGTGGGGCATCACCTCACCTGGGAAATGCAAGGAACCAGGAGACCTCCCTCCCCTAGCCAAGGGAAGCTGTGAGGGACTGTGATACCCGGCCTGGATACTATGCTATTCCCATGGTTTTTGCAATCTGCAGATCAGGAGATTCCTTCATGTGCCTATATGACCAGGGCCCTGGGTTTCAAGCGCAAAATTGAGTGACTGGACAGACACTGAACTAGCTGCAGGAGTTTTTCTGTACCCCAGTGGTGCCTGGAACCCCAGCAAGACAGAACCGTGTACTCCCCTGGAAAGGGCGCTGAAGCCAGGGAGCCAAGTGGTCTCGCTCAGTGGGTCCCACTCCCATGGAGCCCAGCAAGCTAAGGACCACTGGCTTCAAATTCTCGCTGCCAGCACAGCAGTCTGAAGTTGACCTGGGATGCTCGAGCTTGGTAGGGGGAGGGGTGTTTGGTATTACCGAGGCTTTGGTAGGCGGTTTTCTCCTGATAGCGCTAAGGAGGCTGGGAGGCTTGGACTAGGCAGAATTCACCAAAGCACGGCAAAGTAGCTGAGGCCAGGCTGCTTCTCTAGACTCCTCCTCACTGGGCGGGGCATGTCTGAAAGAAGGGCAGCAGCCCCAGTCAGGGGATCATAGATAAAACTCCCATTTCCCTGGGACAGAGCACCTGGGGGAAGGGGTGGCTTGGGCACAGCTTCAGCACACTTAAACTTTCCTGCCTGCTGGCTCTGAAGAGAGCAGCTGATCCTGACAAGGGAGAGTCTCCCAGCACGGTACATGAGCTCTGCTAAGGGACAGACTGCCTCCTCAAGTGGGTCCCTGACCCCCGTGCCTCCTGAGTGGGCAAGACCTCCTAACAGGAGTCAACAGACACCTCATACAGGAGAACTCTGGCTGGCATCTGGCAGGTGCCCCTCTGGGACAAAGCTCCCAGAGGAAGGAGTAGGCAGCAATCTTTGCTGTTCTGCAGCCTCCACTGGTGATACCCAGGCAAACGGGGTCTGGAGTGGACCTCCAGCAAACTGCAGCAGACCTGCAGGAGTGGGGCTTGACTGTTAGAAGAGAAACTAGCAAACAGAAAGCAACAACATCAACATCAATAAAAAGGACCCCCACACAAAAACCCCATTCAAAGGTCATCAGCCTCAAAGATCAAAGGTAGATAAATCCATGAAGATGAGGAAAAACCAGCACAAAAATGCTAACAATTCTAAAAACCAGAATGCCTCTTCTCTCCCAAATGATTGCAACTCCTCTCCAGCAAGGGCGCAAAACTGGATGGAGAATGTGATTGACGAATTGACAGAAGTAAGCTTCAGAAGGTGGGTAATAACAAATTCCTCTGAGCTAAAGGAACATGTTCTAACCCAACGCAAGGAAGCTAAGAACCTTGATAAAAGGTTACAGGAACTGGTAACTAGAATAACCAGTTTAGAGAGGAACATAAATGACCTGTTGGAGCTGAAAAACACAGCATGAGAACTTTGTGAAGCATACACAAATATCAAGAGCCAAATCAATCTTAAGTGGAAGAAAGGATATCAGAGACTGAAGATGAACTTAATGAAATAAGGCATGCAGACAAGATTAGAGAAAAAAGGATGAAAAAGAACAAATAAAACCTCCAAGAAATATGGGACTATGTGAAAAGACCAAACCTACAATTGATTGTTGTACCTGAAAGTGATGGGAAGAATGGAACCAAGTTGGAAAACACACTTCAGGATATTATCCAGGAGAACTTACCCAACCTAGCAAGACAGGCCAGCATTCAAATTCAGGAAATACAGAGAACACCACTAAGATACTCCTCAAGAAGAGCAACCCCAAGACATGTAATTGTCAGATTCTCCAAGGTTGAAATGAAGGACAAAATGTTAAGGGCAGCCAGAGAGAAAGGTCAGGTTACCTACAAAGGGAATTGCATCAGACTAACAGCAGATCGCTCTGCAGAAGCCCTACAAGCCAGAAGAGAGTGAGGACCAATATTCAACATACTTAAAGAAAAGAATTTTCAACCCAGAATTTCCTATCCAGCCAAACTAAGGTTCATAAGTAAAGGATAAATAAAATCCTTTCCAGACAAGCAAATGCTGAGGGATTTTGATACCACCAGGTCTGCCTTACAAGAGCTCCTGAAGGAAACACTAAATATGGAAAGGAAAAACCAGTATCATCCACTGCAAAAACACACCAAAATATAAAGACCAATGACACTATGAAGAAACTGCATCAACTAATGGGCAAAATAACCAGCTAGCATCATGACAACAGGATCAAATTCACATATAACAATATTAACCTTAAATGTAAACGGGCTAAACACCCCAGTTAAAAGACACAGATTGGCAAACTGGATAAAGAGTTAAGGCCCATTAGTGTGCTGTATTCAGGAGATCCATCTCATGTGCAAAGACACACATAGGCTCAAAATAAAGGGATGGAGGAATAGAAACCAAGCAAATTTGCAATCCTAGTCTTTGATAAAACAGATTTAAAATAAGAAAGATCAAAAAAGACACGAAAGAGCATTACACAATGGTAAAGGGATCAATGCAACAAGAAGAGCTAACTATCCTAAATATATGCACACAATACAGGAGCACCTAGATTCATAAAACAAGTTCTTAGAGACCTACAAAGTGACTTATATTCCCACACAATAATAGTGGGAGACTTTAACACCCCACTGTCAATATTAGATCAATGAGATAGAAAATTAACAAGGATAGTCAGGACTTGAACTCAGCTCTGGATGAAGCAGACCTAATAGACATCTACGGAACTTTCCAACCCAAATCAAGAGAATGTACATTGTTCTCAGCACCACATAGCACTTATTCTAAAATCAACCACATATTTGGAAGTAAAACACTCCTCAGCAAATGCCAAAGAACGGAAATAATAACAAACAGTCTCTCAGACAACAGTACAATCAAATTGGAACTCAGGATGAAGAAACTCACTGAAAACCAAACAACTGCATGGAAATTGAACAACCTGCTCCTGAATGACTGCTGAGTAAAAACAAAATTAAGGCAGAAATAAAGCTCTTTGAAGCAAATGAGAACAAAGAGACAATGTACCAGAATCTCTGGGACACAGTTACAGCAGTGTTTAGAGGGAAATTTACAGCACTAAAGGCCCATATCAGAAAGCTAGAAAGATCTGAAATCAACACCCAAATATTACAATTAAAAGAACTAGAGAAGTAAGAGCAAACAAATTCAAAAGCTAGCAGAAGACAAGAAATAACTAAGATCAGAGCAGAACTGAAGGAGACAGAGACATGAAAAACCCTTCAAAAAAAAAAAAAAAAAAAACAATGAATCCAAGAGCTGGTTTTTTGAAAAGATTAACAAAATAGACTGCCAGCCAGACTAATAAAGAAGAAAAGAGAGAATAATCAAATAGATGCAATAAAAAATGATAAAGGGGATATCACCACTGACCCCACAGAAATACAAACTGCCATCAGAGAATACTAAAAACACCTCTGTGCAAATAAACTAGAAAATCTAGAAGAAATGGATAAATTCCTGGACATACACACCCTCCAAGACTAAACCAGGAAAAAGTTGAATCCCTGAATCGACCAATAACAAGTTCTGAAATTGAGGCAGTAATTAATAGCCTACCAACCAAAAAAAAAAAAAAAAAAAAAAAAAAAAAAAAAAAAAAAAGCTCAGGACTAGATGGATTCACACTCAAATTCTACTAGGGGCACAAAGAGGAGCTGGTACCATTGCTTCTGAAACTACTCCAAACGGTAGAAAAAGAGGGACTCCTCCCTAACGCATTTTATGAGGCCAGCATCATCCTGATACCAAAATTTGGCAGAGACATACAAAAAAAGAAAACTTCAGGCCAATATCCCTGATGAACATCAATGCGAAAACCCTCAATAAAATACTGGCAAACCGAATCTAGCAGCACATCAAAAAGCTTATCCACCAGGATCAAGTGGGCTTCATCCCTGGGATGCAAGGCTGATTCAACATATGCAAATCAATAAATGTAATCCATCACATAAACAGAACCAATGACAAAAACCACATGATTATCTCAACAGATGCAGAAAAGGCCTTCAATAAAATTCAACATCTTCATGCTAAAAACTCTCAATAAACTAGGTATTGATGGAACATATCTCGAAATAACAAGAGCTATTTATGACAAACCCACAGCCAGTATCAGACTGAATGGGCAAAAGCTGGAAGCATTCACTTTGAAAACTGGAACAAGACAAGGATGCCCTCTCTCACCACTCCTATTCAACATAGTATTGGACATTCTGGCCAGGGCAATCAGGCAAGAGAAAGAAATAAAGAGTATTCAAATAGGAAGACAGGAAGTCAAATTGTCTCTGCAGATGACATGATTGTATATTTAGAAAACCCCATCATCTCAGCCCCAGAACTCCTTAAGCTGATGAGCAACTTCAGCAAAGTCTCAGGATACAAAATCAATGTGCAAAATTCACAAGCATTCATATACACCAAGAACAGACAAGCAGAGAGCCAAATCATGAGTGAACCCGCATTCACAATTGCTACAAAGAGAAGAAAATACCTAGGAATACAACTTACGAGGGACGTGAAGGACCTCTTCAAGGAGAACTACAAACCACTGCTGAAGGAAATAAGAGAGGACACAAACAAGTGGAAAAAAATTCCATGCTCATGGATATGAAGAATCAATATCATGAAAATGGCCATACTGCCCAAAGTAATTTATAGATTCAATGCTATCCCCATCAAGCTACCATTGACTTTCTTTGCAGAATTAGAAAAAAAAATACTTTAAATTTCATATGGAATCAAAAAAGAGCCCATACAGCCAAGGCAATCCTAAGCAAAAAGAACAAAGCTGGAGGCATCACACTACCTGACTTCAAACTATACTACAAGGCTACAGTAGCCAAAATAGCATGGTACTGGTACCAAAACAGATATATAGACCAAGGGAACAGAAGAGACCTCAGAAATAAAACCACTCATCTACAACCATCTGATCTTTGACAAACCTGACAAAAAAGCAATGCATAAAGGATTCCCTATTTAATAAATGGTGCTGGGAAAACTGGCTAGTCATATGCAGAGAACAGAAACTGGACCCTTTCCTTACATCTTATATAAAAATTAACTCAAGATGTATTAAAGACTTAAATGTAAAACCTAAAACCATGAAAACCCTAGAAGAAAATCTAGGCAATACCATTCAGGACATAGGCATGGGCAAAGGCTTCATGACTAAAACACCAAAAGCAATTGCAACAAAAGCCAAAATTGACAAATGGGATCCAGTTAAACTAAAGAGCTTCTGCACAGCAAACACACGACCTACAGAATGGGAGAAAATGTTTACAATCTACCCATCTGACAAGGTCTAATATCCAAAATCTACAAGGAATTTAAATTTACAAGAATAAAACAAACCCATTAAAAAGTAGGTGAAGGATATGAACAGACACTTCTCAAAAGAAGACATTTATGCGGCCAAGAAACATGTGAAAAAACAAACTCATCATTACTGGTCACTAGAGAAATGCAAATCAAAACCACAATGAGATACCATCTCACGCCAGTTAAAATGGCGATCATTAAAAAGTCAGGAAACAACAGGTGCTGGTGAGGCTGTGGAGAAATAGGAACACTTTTACACTGTCGGTGGGAGTGTAAATTAGTTCAACCGTTGTGGAAGACAGTGTGGCAATTCCTCAAGGATCTAGAACACAAATACCATTTGACCAAGCAATCCCATTACTGGGTATAAACCCAAAGGATTATAAATCATTCTACTGTAAAGACACATGCACATGTATGTTTACTGCAGCACTGTTCACAATAGCAAGGACTTGGAACCAACCCAAATGCCCATCAATGATAGACTGGATAAAGAAAATGTGGCACATATACACTATGGAATACTATGCAGCCATAAAAAAAGAATGAGCTCATGTCTTTTGTGGGGATGAAGCTGAAAACCATCATTCTCAGTTAACTAACACAGGAACAGAAAACCAAACACCATATGTTCTCACTCATAAGTGGAAGTTGAACAATGAGAACACATGGACACAACGAGGGGAACATCACACACTGGGATCTGTTGGGAGATGGGGGCCAAGGGGAGGGAAAGCATTAGGACAAATACCTAATGCATGTGGGGCTTAAAACCTAGATGATGGGTTGATAGGCACAGCAAACCACCATGGCACTGTATACATATGTAGCAAACCTGCATGTTCTGCACATGTATTCCAGAACTTAAAGTAAAATAAAAAATCTCTACACTTCAACTTTTGTCTCTCTGCTTTTTAAGTTTTTGTTGTCTCTATATCTTATTGTACTGCCTATTGTACAGCAAAAGTTGCTGTAGTCATTATTTATCGTTCTTCTTTTCATTCCTGTAATCCCAGCACTTTGGGAGGCTGAGGCAGGCAGATCACCTGAGGTCGGGAGTTTGAGACCAGCCTGACCAACATGGAGAAACCCTGTCTCTACTGAAAAAAAAAAATAATAATAGACAGGCATGATGGCACATGCCTGTAATCCCAGCTACTTGGGACACTGAAGCAGGAGAATCGCTTGAACCCAGGAGATAGAGGTTGCAGTGAGCTGAGATCACACCATTGCACTCTAGCCTGGGCAACAGGAGCGAAACTCTGTCTCAAAAAAATAAATATTAAAAAAAATACTGCCTTGGTGGTCTTAGATAAGATCCAGAAGAATTCTCTGCATTACCAGGCAGAGATTCTTATTTTCTTCTCTTACTTTCTCCCAAGGAAATGGAGTCTCTCTCTGTGCTGAGCCACCTGAAGCTTGGGGTGGAGTGACACAAGCTTACCTGTGGCCACCACCACTGAGACTGTGCTGGTCAGACCTGAAGCCAACACAGCACTGGGTTTCACCCAAGGCCCGCTGTAAGCACTACCTGGCTACCAACTATGTTCACTCAAAGCCCTAGGGCTCCACAATCAGCAAATGGTAAAGCCAGCCAGGCTTTTGTCCTTCACTTTAGGGTGGTGAGTTCCCCCAAGTCCAAGGTGGGTCCAGAGATGCCATCCAGGAGCCAGGGACTATAGTCAAAGACCTTAGAAACCTACCTGGTGTAGTATACTACAGAGGCTAAGCTGGCACTCAGTAGTAGCACAAGACAAAGTCATTCCTAGACTTCCTTCTGCTTTCCATAGGCAAAGGAGTCTCTCCCTGTGGCCACCACCACTACAGACCCATAGGCAGTACTGTCAGGTTACCATGGTTGTTCAATGAAGGCCTGAGGGCTCTTCAGTCAGCTTGTGGCGAAGGCTTCTAGGCTGTGGACTCAACTTCCAAGGTCAGTGGGCTGTCTTCTGGCCTAGAGCAGGTCCAGAAGTGCTGGCCAAGAGCCAAGGCCTGGAATCAGGGACCCCAAGAACCCGTTTGGTGCTCTACCCCACTGTGGTCAAGCTCCTATCTGAAGTCAGTATATTTCAGAATCTCATCCAAGGCCCACAGGATACTACCTGGCACTGCTGGTTGTTCAGGGTCCAAGGGTTCTTTAGTCAGCTGATGATGAATACTGACAGGAATAGGTCCTTCCCTCCAAGCCAATAGATTCTCTTCTGGCCCAGGGTGTGTCTGGAAATGTCCAAGAGCCAGGGCCTGAAATGGGTGCCCATTGACGCTGCCCAGTGCCCTCTCCTACTGTGGTTGAGCTGGTATTCAAGATGCAAGACAATGTTCTCTTTACTTCTCCCTCTCCTCTCTTTAAGCAGAGGGAAAGAGTCACTTTTGTTTCTGTGAGCTGTGCTGCCTGGGGTTAGCCACCCTGGCTGGTGTCTCACTAGGTTGTGTGCCCCCCACGTCCACTGGCTCTGAGCCCATTACAGCAATAGGACTTGCCTAGGAATTGCAGTTATTGTGGCCTAGACTGCCTTACAAGTTTATTTAGAACCCCAGAGTACTTTAGCCCATGGTGGCAAGGTTTTCTGGAACTCAGTTTCTGACCTCTAGGATATGGGATTCCCCTCTGGCTAGGGCTGGTTTAAATTCTCCCTCTGTGCTGGGTGTGGGCTGAATTTAGCCTGGTTCTGCTTTCTGCGGGCAACAGGGAATCAGAGCTCAATGGAAAGTCCCAAAGCACTGCACTTTCCCTCCCCCAGGCTCTCAGATTCTCTCTCCATGCCACATAGCTGGGGGATGGGACAGCAGTGCTGTTTGTGATTCAATGCTGTCTCTCTTGTCCTCTTCAGTGCCTCTTCCAGCAATATAAAGTTAAAAGTAGGTACTGTGATTGCTTATCTGATTTTTGGTTCTTATGAAGGTGCTTTTTTGTGTAGTTATCAAATTTAGTGTTGGGAAGGGCAATTGGAGGCTTCTATTTGGTCATCTTGCTCCACCCCCTCCCTAAAAATTGCTACATTAATAAACAAGAAAGATCTCCAATAAATAACCTAACTTTACTGCTTAAGGAACTAGCAAAAGAACTAAACCCAAAGCTAGCAGAAGAAAGAATACCACAGCAGAGATCAACAAAATAGAGAATAGAAAAACAATAGAGAAAAATCAATGAAATCAAAGTTGCTTCTCTGAAAAGATTTTAAAAATTGACAACCTTTAGCTAGATGGACTAAGTAAAAAAGAGAGAAAACTACTAAAATCAGAAGTGAAAATAGGGACATGACTATCAATTCTACAGAAATAAAAAGGATTATAAGAGAGTATTGTGACCAATTGTGTATCAACAAATTGGATAACCTAGATGAAATGGACAAATCCTGAGACACACAAAACCTACCAAGACGAAATCACAAAGAAATAGAAAATCTGCATGGAACTATGACTAGTGAGGAGATTGAATCAGTAATCAAAAAACTCTCAACAAAGAAAACCTGGACCTGATGGCTTCCCCAGTGAATCCTACCAAATATTTAAAGAATAAACTCCAATCCTTCTCAAACTTCCCCCAAAAAATTAAAGAGGAGGGGAAACATCTCTAACTCATTCTATGAGGAAAGCATTACTCTGGTACTAAAGTCAGACAAAGACTACAAGAAAACTACAAATCAATATTCCTTATGAAAACTGATACAAAATTCTCAACAAAATACTAGCAAACTGAGTTCAGAAACATATTTAAAGTATTACACATCATGACCATGTGAGATTTATTCCTGGAATGCAAGGATGGTTCAACATACAAAAACAAATCCATGTAATAGAGCATATTAACAGAATGAAGGAATAACACTCACATGATCACATGATCTCAACTGATACAAAAAAGCATTTGACAAAATTCAACATCCTTATGAAAAACTCTCAACAAACTAGGAATAGAAGGAAACTACCTTAACATAATAAAAACCATATGTGAAAAATCCACAGCTAACATGATAATGATGAGACTGAAATTTTTCCCTCTAAGGTCAGGAATAAGCCCAGGGTGACCACTTTCATCATTTCTATTCAACATAGTACTGAAAATTCTAGCCAGGGCAATTTGGCAAGAAAAACATTAAAAGAAATAAAAGGCATGCAGAATGGAAAAAGAAGAAGTAAAACTATTTCTATTCACAGATGACATAATCTTATATGTAGAAAACCCCAAAGATTCCACAAAAACTTATTAGAGCTAATAAATGAATTCAGCAAAGTTACAGAATCTAAAGTCAGGCAAAATCAGTTGCATTTCTATATACTAACAATGAACAATACAAAAATGAAATTAAGAAAAACAATTCAATTTATAATAGCATCAAATAGAATACATAGGAATTAACTTAACCAAGGAGGTAAAAGACTTGTGCAGCAAAACTCATAAAACATTACTGAAAGAAACTTAAAAGATGCAAATAAATGGAAACATATCCCATGTTCATGGATTAGAAGACAATGTCGAGATATCAACACTAACCAAAGTGATTTATAGATTCAATGCAATCCCTCTCAAAATCCTAATGACATTTTTTGCAAAAATAGAAAAACCCATCCTAAAATTCATACGGAAATCTCAAGGAATTCCAAATAGCCAAAAACAATATTGAAAAAGAAAAGCAAAGCTGGAAGCCTAACACTTTCTGATTTCAAAACTTTACTATAAACTTACAGTAATCAAGACAGTGTGGTACAGGCAAAAAGACCAACATATAAACCAATGGAACATGAAAGAGCCCAGAAATAAACCCCAGCATAAATGGTCAAGTGATTTTTGACTAGGGTTCCAAGACTAGTCAATGAGAAAAGGACTGTCTTTTCAATAAACGGTGCTGGGAAAACTGGAAGTCCACATACAAGAGGAAAGCTGGACTCTTACTTCATACCATATACAAAAACTCAAAATGGATCAAATATCTAAATGTGCAACCTAAAACTATAAAAATCTTAGAATAAAACATAGGGTAAAAGCTTCATGACATTGTATTTGGCTATGATTTCTTGGATATGACATTAATAGAGTTTAGATGCTTGTCCCCTCCAACTCTCACATTGAAATGTGATACCCAGTGTTGGAGGTGGGGCCTGGTGGGTGCCATTTGGGTCACGGGGGCAGATTCCCCATGATTAGGTAATGAGTTCATGCAAGATCTGGTTGTTAAAAGGAGACTGAAACCTCCTCTCTCTCACTCCCTGTCTCATCATATGAGATACCTACTCCCGCTTCACCTTCTGCCATGATTGGAAGCTTCCTGAGGCTCTCACCAGAAGCAGATGCTGACACCATGTTTCTTGTACAGCCTGCAGAACCATGAGCCAATTAAACCTCTTTTCTTTATAAATTACCAGCCTCTGGTATTCCTTTATAGCAATGCTAAATGAACTAACACAAACAGCAAAGGCACAGGCAACAAAACAAAAAATAGACAACTTGGACTTCATGAACATTAAAAATTTTTGTACACCTAAAGACACTATCAACAGAGTAAAAAGACAACCCACAGAATGAGAGAAAATATTTATGCATCCTATATCTGATAAGGGATTAATATCCAGAATATACAGAGAAGTGCTAAAACTCAACAACAAAAACAAACCTCTCAATTTAATGAAGTGGGCAAAAGAGCTGAGGAGATATTCTCCAAAGAAGACACACAAATGGCTAATAAGAACATGAAAAGATACTCAACATCACTAATCGAAAGAAAATGCAAATCAAAACTAAGAAAATGCAAATCAAAACTATAATGAGATACCACTTCACACCCACTAGAATGGCTACTGTTAAAAATCCCAGAAATTATAAGTGTTGGTGAGGATGTGGTAGCCACTGTGGAAAACGGCATAGTGCTTCCTCAAAAAATTAAAAATATAATTACCATATAATCCAGAAATTCCACTTCTAGGTATATACCCAAAAGAATTGAAAGCAGGGCATTGAAAAGATAGTTGTACACCCATATTCATACCAGCATTATTCACAATAGCTAAAACATGGAGGCAAAGTGTTCATCAAAAGATGAATGGATAAGCAAAATGTGGTCTATCCATACAATGGAATATTATTCAGCTTTGAAAAGGAAAAGGAAGGAAATTCTGACACATGCTACAGCATGAGTGAACCTTGAGGACATTTCGCTGAGTGAAATAAGCCAGTCACAAAAGACAAACAGAGTACTCAATGATTCCACTTACATGAGGTTCCTGGAGTAATCAAATCCATGGGGACAAAAGGTAAATGGTAGGTGCCAGGGGCTGGGGAAGAGAGAATGGGGGAGTTGGTGTTTAATGGGGACAGAGTTTCAGTTTGGGAGGATGAGGAAATTCTAGAAATGGATGGTGGTGATGGTTGCATAACAAAATCATTGCACTTAATGCCACTGAACTGTGTGCTTAAAAATAGTTAAAATGGTAAATTTTGCATTACATGTATCTTACCACAATCAAAGATTTACAAAGGAGTATCGATAGTGTGCTTCCCTTTTTGTAAGAAAGAGGGGATACGGGAAAACACACGTGTGTTTTCTCATCTATGTGAGAGGCCTGCAAGAGAGACATAAAAGGCTGAAGAGCTGGTTTTGTCCAGAGTTGGGGGTGGAGGATGGAGGGGGAAGGGAGGGCCTGGCAGGGTGGGCGCCTAGCTCTCCTCTGAGGACACCTCTTCCTGCAGGTCTGACTCCGGGAGTCATAGCAGCTTTACATTCCCTTCACACAGACCCCCAGATAAGTAACTAAAACAAATCAGAATCGGGAAACACCCAAAAAGGAATACCAACCTAACAGATGAATCTAAACATATCACAGATGAATGACATAATCACACTGAAGGGAGTAGAGAAGTAAAGAAATACCTGAAGTCACTGTGGGGAAAAGCACTGATGGGACGCGGTGAGGCTGAAGACAAGACGTGCCGTGCACAGACGCCATGCACAGACCCCGGGCTCTGGGTGGTCGGTCGTTTCTCATGGGGGCACGCATCAGCAAGTGTGGAGTCGGTTCCCTTGCAGCTGGGGTCGGACAAGCAGGTGAAGGTGTGAGAGCCAGGTTTCTCACTATCGAAGAAAGATGTTACAACAGAGAGAACTGGCCCCACTGGGGCAGAACTGGAATTGGAGACAGTATGAGCCCAGGTATGTATGAATATATCTGCAGATGAACACAGAAACATAGACGTGGGGGTGCCATACACATATTCCCCAGCTCCGTCAGCTGAGTGGGCCAGAGCAGCAGCTCCACAGTGGCGATGAGCACACCACACACCCAGGCCTGGGTGTCTAAAGACCACTCTCCAATGCAAGGAACCCCGGCTCCTCGGAGAAGTGGCTGATTTCAGGACTGAGATAAAGAAATACAAGCTGAACCCACAGCGTCTTGGGGTGCTGGGAAGTCAGTGTCCAAGAAAAGACAGGGCACACCAAAGGGGCATGGAAGCTGGCTGGAAGGTGTTTCTGGGGCCAGAGCCAGCACAGTTTGAGCAATGAAAATAAATAATGAGGCCGGGAGTGGTGGTTCATGCCTGTAATCCCTGCACTTTGGGATGCTGAGGTGGGTGGATCATCTGAGGTTAGGAGTTCAAGACCAGCCTGGCCAACATGATGAAACCCAGTCTCCACTAAAAATACAAAATATTAGCTGGGTGTAGTGGTGCATGCTTGTAATCCCAGCTACTCAGGAGGCTGAGGCAGGAGAATCACTTGAACCCCAGAGTCAGAGGTTGCAGTGAGCCAAGATCACGCCACTGCACTCCAGTCTGTGCAACAAGAGTAAATCTCTCTCTCTCTCTCTCTCTCTCTCTCTCTCTCTCTCTCTCTCTCTCTCTCTCCCTCCCCCTGGAGAGAGAGAGGAAAATAAATAATGATAGCATTGGCTTATAGCCCATAACACAAAAGAAGTATCTATGAAACCATGTTGATATAAATAAGCCACTGGATACATAACCAGAGCAAAGGGGACAGCTCTTCCTGGAGAAGAATCCAAATTAACAAACATAGAAAGAAAGCGGGAAATAAATCCCCATTTGGCAAGCACCAGAGACTTTGCCTGTCACAAGCAAGACCCGCTGATGGGTACTAAAATCAGCGGGGCAAAATCTCAGGAGACAAAAGGCATCTGCAATGTCTCGGTGCGGCTTCCTCAAGGTATTTACTAATTAGGAAGCGGAAAATGGTCATTTTGCAGCTGAGAAGCCCGGCTGACACACTCCTACCTGAGCAGTCAAGGTCAAATGAACCCGCCCTAAGTCATGCTAACCTCACACAGCCCTGCCACAGGGACTCCTCAGGACCCAAGAACACCCCTGCGGTGTTCCTGCCAAAAATGCACAATCTTGATCTAATCATGAGAGCATATCAGAGAATCCAAACTGAGGGGCGTTCTACAAAAGAGCGGCCCAGTACTTATCTCAAACATCAAGGTCACGAAAGACAAAGAGAGACTGAGGAGCTGGCACAGGCTGCAGGACACGAAAGGAGACCTGGCAGCTGAAAGCAACGTGGGGATCACAGAACAGAAACCGGACGCTAGAAAAACGCGGGATTTGAATCAGGTCTGCAGTTGAGTTCACAGTAACACATCAGGTGTCGGTTTTGATCCATATACCCCGTTATTAAGATGTTAATACCAGGAGTCTACAGGAACTCTCAGTACTGTCATGGAACTTTTCTGTAGGTCTAAAATTACTTCAAAACAAAATGATTTTTTTAAAGTACAGAAGCCAAGAGAGGACTGATATTGTTCCTCATCACTCACAACCCCACCCTCCGCCCCCATTCTCCCCACATTGCTCTTGGGATCTTAACCCTCATGGCCCTCCTATCCTATCTCCAGCACTTTCCCCACACCATTCCTCACATGCACCAAGCACGTTCCCACCGCAGGACCTTTGCATGTGCCGTGCCCTCTGCCTGGGTGATCGTCATGCAGAAGCACACACTGCCCACTCCCTCAGTTCCATCAGGTCTCTGCCGAAATCCCATCTGGCCCAGGAGGCTGTGTCCGACTCCCCTCCACAAAAGGCACTCCTTCACCCTCCCATTCCCCCCTGCCTGGCTCCTTCTCAGGGTCTTACTGCTGAGAGACACGCGCCATATAATACCACGCCATGCCAGTCCATGACTCTTTCCACTGTCTTGCATATCACTTCCTGGAGGGTGACCCTCCTGCTCCACTCACTCCCAGTTTCCCCAGCAACCTAGATGACAGTCTCACTGCTGCAGGTGCACGAGGGGCAGGTGGGCCAGTGAATGGGTGGCTAAAATACAAAGAAGTCAACAAACATAAACACACTCCCCTCACTAAGAAAGAGGAAGGATATTCTATTTTTGCTTCATCAAAATTGCAGTGTTTTTAAGATAATACCCAGCTTTGTGGTGCAGTGGGGGGTAGGGAGTGGCGGGGGGAGTCAGTGAAGCCCAGCAACACAGTAGAAGCTAAATTAGGAAAACAGTCCCGGAAGGTGATTTGGCCAAAGGTGTCAGAGCCATAAAAATGCAGGAACCCTTTGATCCTGTCAGTCTTCTCCTGAAAATGTGACCCAAGGAAATAATCTTGAGTTCCAGGCAAAAATGAGTGTACAAGGATTTGCATCACAATGTTATTTACAGTAGTCAATTAGGAAATAACCCAGCCGTCAATAGAGAGTTGGTCACATTCAATAACACAGGGGAAATGCCAGGCAGTCATTGAAAGCTCACATTTGGAGGAAGAACAAATATGAGACACGTCTGCCATGTGTCAAGAGGTAAGAAGATACAAATGAGTTGTCTAGTACCCTCCCAATTTTACCAAGTATTTGCACAGACATGCATAGGCAAGTACACACACACACACACACACAGTGATAGGAGTTACCCTGCTCAGCACTTCCTGAGCTGGCAAGAAGCTAAGAGTGCTGGACAATGAGTTCATTCAATCCTCAAACCACCATATGTGGTGAGGGATCCCGTCGTTCCCATTTCAGAGATGAAGAAACTGAGGCACAAATTAGTAAAGCAAACAGCCTATGGTCGTGGTCCCCAACCTTTTTGGAACCAGGGACTGGTTTCATGGAAAACAGTTTTTCCACAGACCAGTGGTGGGGGTGATTCTGGGATGATTCAAGCACATTACTTGTATTGGGCACTTTATTTCTACTGTTAATACATTGCAATATAGAATTAAATAATTATACAACTTACCATCATGTAGAATCAGTGGGAGCTCTGAGCTTGTTTTCCTGCAACTAGACAGTCCCATCTTGGGGTGATGGGAGACAGTGACAGATCATCAGGCATTAGATTCTCATAAACAGCAGTCAACCTAGAGCCCTCACATGCAGTTTGCAACAGGGTTCACACCCCTATGAGAATCTAATGCCACCATTGATCTGACAGGAAGTGGAGCTCACGCGGTAATGCAAGCGATGGGGAGTGACTGTAAATACAGATGAAGCTTCATTTGCTCACCCACCGCTCACCTCCTGCTGTCCAGCCTGGTTCCTAAGAGGCCATGGACTGGTAGTGCTCCGTGGCCTGGGGGTTGGGGACGCCTGGCTGACGGCCACACAGCCTCCGGGGAGCAGCCTAGCTATAGACCTGCAACTCACTCCTGACTGCACTGTGTGTGCACACGCCCTTAACACACACACAATGACCAAGAAGAAATATGTGCCTGCACACATGCACACACACACACATGCTGAGAAAAAGAGACCAGCAGGAAACTAAAAGCTGGCATCTCTGGTTTTTGGTATGATGAGTCATTTTCCTTTTCTTCTTTAAAATTTCCGCACGTTCTCTGATTAACATTTCTGGACTTTACAATCAGAAAAACTGATCTACTAAAAACATTTTCTCATGTCTGGTGAGGAGATAACCCTAACCCTCCCAGCAGTGACTGGAATTGTCACCTGCTTTGGATGAGAACTAGTGACATCACACATCACATCAGTACACTGCAGAAAAGACCACCACCCATTCTTGTGGCTATGAGTGAAATCCAATGTGATGTGGTAATTCTCTTCTAACTTTCGATTTATATGATTTCATTTCAAACTTAAAGAGAAGTTGCAAGAATAGCAGGAGGAACTCCCAAACATGCTCGGCCGAGACTTGACTGCAGTTTCGACACTGTCCCCGTCCTGCTCCGTCCTATCCCTCTCCAGCCTTTCCTCTTTCAGCTGAATGTTTCTGAGCCCTTGGAGACACCATGCCTGTTTTCTGCTAAATGCCTCCTCATGGATTTCTTAGGAATAACGGTGTTCTCTTCTGTAACCATGTGGTACTGTTGTCGAAATTGGGAAAGAACACTGACATGCACACTAAAGGTCTCTATTGCACACTACAGTTCTCTACCTCACACCCTCATGTCATCAGCTGCCCCAACGCTGGCTATTGCAGCCTTCTCTTCCCAGCCAGGATTCAACTCTGATATGGTTTGGCTGTGTCTCCATCCAAATCTCATCTGGAACTGTAGCTCCCATAATTTCCACATGTTGCGGGAGGGACCGGGTGGGAGATAATTGAATCATGGGGACAGTTTCTCCCATACTGTTCTCGTGGTAGTAAATTAAGTCTCATGAGATCTGATGGTTTTATAAGGGGGATCCCCTTGCACTCAGTTTTCATTCTCTCTTTGCCAGCTGCCATGTAAGATGTGCCTTTGCTCTTTCTTCGTCTTCTGCCATGATTGTGAGACCTCCCCAGCCCTGTGGAACTGGGAGTCAATTAAACCTCTTCCCTTTATAAATTATCCAGTCTCAGGTATGCCTTTATCAGCAGCATGAAAATGGACTAATACAGTAAATTGGTACTGGGAGTGGGGTGCGGCTGTAAAGATACCCAAAAATGTGGAAGCAACTTTAGAACTGGGTAAGAGGCAGAGGTTGGACAGTTTGGAGGGCTCAGAAGAAGACAAGAAAATGTGGGAGAATCTGGAACTTCCTAGAAACTTGTTGAATGGCTTGACCAAAATGCTGATAATGATATGGACAATGAAATCCAGGCTGAGGTGGTCTCAGATAGAGATGAGAAACTTTTTAGGAACTGGATTAAAGATGACTCTTGCTACGTTTTAGCAAAGAGACTGTCAGCATTTTGCCACTGCCCTAGAGATTTGTGGAACTTTGAACTTGAGGGAGATGATTTAGGGTATTTGGTGGAAGAAATTTCTAAGCTGCAAAGCATTCAAGAGGTGACTTGGGTGTTGTTAAAAGCATTCAGTTTTAAAAGGGAAACAGAGCATAAAAGTTCAGAAAATGTGCAGTCTGACAATGTGATAGAAAATTAAAACCTATTTTCTGAGGAAAAATTCAAGCTGGCTGCAGAAATTTGCATAAGTAACGAGAAGCCAAATGTTAATCACTAAGACAATGGGTAAAATGTCTCCAGGGCATGTCAGAGACGTTAGTGGCAGCCTCTCCTATCCCCGGCCCAGAGGCCTAGGAGGATAAAATGGCTTCCTGGACTGGGCCCAGGGCCTCCCTGCTGTGTGCAGCCTAGAGACTTGGTGCTCTGTGTCCCAGCCATTCTAGCCATAGCTAAAAGGTGTCAAGGTACAGCTTGGGCTGCGGCTTCAGAGGGTGCAAGCCCCAAGTCTTGGTAGCTTCCATGTGGTATTGAGCCTGTGGGTGCACAGAAGTCAAGAATTGAGGTTTGGAAAGCTCTGCCTGGATTTCAGAGATGTATGGAAATGCCTGGATATCCAGGCAGAAGTGTGCTGCAGGGGTGGGGGTCCTCATGAAGAACCTCTGCTAGGGCAGTGAAGAAGGGAAAAGTGGGGTCAGAGCCCCCATGCAAAGTCCCCACTGGGGCACTGCCTAGTGGAGCTGTGAGAAGAAGGCCACTGTCCTCCAGATCCCAGAATAATAGATCCATCAACATCTTGCACCATGTGCCTGGAAAAGCTGCAGACACTCAATGCCAGTCTGTGAAAGCAGCCAGGAGGGAGGCTGTACCCTGCAAAGCCAGAGAGGCAGAGCCGCTCAAGACTATGGGAACCCACCTCTTGCATCAGCATGACCTGGATGTGAGACATGGAGTCAATGGAGATCATTTTGGATCATTAAGATTTAACTGCCCCACTGGATTTCAAACTTGCATGAGGCCTTTAGCCCCTTTGTTTTGGCCAATTTCTCCCATTTCAAATGGGTGTATTTATCCACGGCCTGTACCCTAATTGTGTCTAGGAATTAACTAACTTGCTTTTGATTTTACAGGCTCATAAGTGGAAAGGTCTTGCCTTATCTCAGATGAGACTTTGGACTGCAGGTTTTTGAGTTAATGCTGAAATGAGTTAAGACTTTGGGGCACTGTTGGGAAGGCATGATTGGCTCTGAAACGTGAGGACATGAGATTTGTGAGGGGCCCAGGGGTGGAATGATATGGTTTGGCTGTGTCCCCACCCAAATATCATCTTGAATTGTAGCTCCCATAGTTCTGACGTGTTGTGGGAGGGACCTCGTGGGAGATAATTGAATCATGGGGCCGGTTTCCTCCATACTGTTCTCATGGTAATGAATAAGTCTCATGAGATCTGATGGTTTTATAAGGGGAAATCCTTTGTGCTCAGTTTTCTTTCTCTCTTTGCCTGTCACCATGTAAGATGTCCCTTTGCTCTTCCCTCATCTTCTGCCGTGATTGTGAGGCATCCCCAGACATGTGGAACTGTGAGTTAATTAAACTTCTTCCCTTTATAAATTATCCAGTGTCAGGTATGTCTTTATCAGTAATGTGAAAATGGACTAATACATAACATAGTGGAATCATAGACTCCCACTTAGGGATCACATTTCTTCCTTCCCCTTCGCCCTGAACAGTACTTTATTTAGCCTTTTACGTTTTTTGGCCCTGGCATTTTTGAAGTATTCAGGACACTGTGTGTCTCCCTCCATGTGGGTTTGCCCTATGTCTCCGGATGATTTGACCCTGGACAGCTGTGTCTTTGGCAGGAGTTCTGCTACCAAGGCTGTCCATCCAGAAGGTGGTGAAGCCGGCCTGTCCCGTTCCTGGCGATGCTAACTTGGATCACTTAGCTCGGGTGGTGTCACCAGCTTTGCCCTTGGAAAGTGACTCTTTTTCCTTTGTAACTAGTAAGTAGTGGTGGGAGACACTGAGACTACAACCACCGGCTCTTTGAACACCTGCCCCTGCCACGGGGTTTCCTTGATGGCCTTCCAGCCCTGTTGATTCCATTGCGAGAACTGGCTTCCTTTCTTCACTTATTTACTTGTGTATATACATGGGTGTGTCACCATGGATGCACAGATTCCTTTTTCATTTCATGAGTTATAATTCATTACCACTGTTGTGTGTGCATGTGTGTATGTGTGGTCTTTTTTTTTTTTTTTTAACAAAAACATCTGGGGTCTCACTATGTCACCCAGGCTGGTCTCCTGAGCTCAGGCGATCCTCCCACCTTAACCTCCCAAAGTGCTGGGATTACAGGCATAAGCTACTGTGCCTGGCCTACATGTGTGGTCATTTTTAACACACTATGAGTTTAGTCTGCCATCATAATGAGGATTTTCATCTCTCTCTGTGTACATATCAGTGGTCTGTATTTTTCTTTCCTCTCTGCTAGCGAGGCAGCAGAGAGATCACTTTGTTCACAGCCAATCTGGGCACCCTGCCCATTGAGCCACTAACATGACTGGATCTCTCAGTAGCAGACGGCATCTTACTTCAGCAGTGAGAGGCTTTTCCAGAAAAAAACTTTTTGATGACTTTGTAAGGAGCATTTCCTACCTTTGATCCCATATTAAAATTTTTTCAAACATACAGGATGAAAACAGTGTCCAGTGAATTCCCATACAGTGTCTCCATCCTGCCATGAACACTTTGCCAAGCACTTTCACCACGTGCCACGTCTCCACCTATCTCACCTGCCAATGCGTTCGACGTCAGCTGTGGGCGTTCTGATGATGGTTCAGATTCATCTCACACATACTGAGATTGTCTCCACTTCTTCCTAATTTTGACTTAACATCTTTTCCCAAAGAATAAGCCATCTCACAACATTTTTCAAATTCGTTGGAGTACAATTTTACAAAGTACTGTCACATTAAAAACTTGGCTGGGTGCAGTGACTCATGCCTGTAATCCCAGCATTTGGGAGGCCGAGGTGGGTGGATCACTCATGGTCAGGAGTTCGAGACCAGCCTGGTCAACATAATGAAACCCTTGTCTCTACTAAAAATACAAAAAGTTAGCCAGGGGTGGTGGCCAGTGCCTGTAAACCCAGCAACTTGGGAGGCTGAGAAGGGGAGCAGTGCTTTAACCCAGGAGGTAGATGTTGCAGTAAGCCAAGATTACACCACTGCACTCCAGCCTGGGTGACAGAGTGAGACTCTGTCTCAAGAAAACAAACAAAACTTTTCTAAATCGGTTGCTGAAGAGCCTTCTCATGTCTAAATTTAGTTATATATTTTGGATTTTTCCATGATTGAAATATATTTTTTTCCTCAAAGAACCAAGAATCACCTCCTGAAAAGAACTCTCAAGTCTGTTTTCCTGTTTCCTATTATTTTCTGTTCTTATCTCTTATTTATATTTGCTTTTCTAACTGTGAACTTTTTAACTTACATATTTACCTTTTTCAAAAAATGAAAATGCCTGTAGCTATAAATTTGCCTCAGTGTACAGATACGCATACATACTCCTTTAACGTTCATATCTGTTACACAAAACATCTATTTTGATCTATTAATCAAAACATCTATTGTTGATGTTTTTACTTCTAAGTAGATTTTTCTTCTTTTAGACTTTCATTAATTAAACTTGTAATTAATAATATAAGTTTTAAACATATGTTGAAATCAGAGATATCTAGCATAGGTTCTTAATTTTAGAATGTCTTAAAGTTTTTGCAGTCTAGTATATGATCAATGTTTGTGAGTGTCCCAGAAATACTGTAAAAGGTACACCTTTTGCTTTAAAATTACAAAGTTTATCTATTGATTTAACTATATTAATAATTCAGATTATTTTTGTTTTCTTGATCTACCAAAGACTGGATGAGGAGATTTAAATGTATATTTTCTTTTGCATTTTAAATAGTTTTTACTTTATTGTCTGTAGTCCATTTTCACACTGCTGATAAAGACATACCCAAGACTGAGCAATTTACAAAAGAAAGAGGTTTAATTGGACTTACAGTTCCATGTGGCTGGGGAAGCCTCACAATCACGGTGGAAGGCAAGGAGGACCAAGTCCCATCTTACGTGGATGGTGGCAGGCAAAACATGAGAGAGCTTGTGTAGGGGAATGGCTCTGTTTAAAACCATCAGATCTTGTGAGATGTATTCACTATCACAAGAACAGTGCAGGCAAGACTTGTCCCCATGATTCAATTACCTCCCACCAGGTCCCTCCCACAACACACGGGAATTCAAGATGAGATTTGGGCAGGGACACAGTCAAACCATGTCATTGTCTTCATGAAAGTTACAGCTTCACAGCTGACTATGTCTTCAGCCATTTAGAATTGCCCTCCTTGCCCTAATTCTTTGGATTAAGGCTGAATGAAACTTCTGCTATCTTTAGGTGTGTGTACTTGAAAATCTTTAGCCAGCTTTTCATTTTGATGGCATCATACTTAATTTGTTGATTTTCATAAACACCACATATTTGAATTTGTTTTTAAATCCATTCTAAGTATTAGGCTGTTAGGAAGGCACCTCTAGCCACAACAGCCAAAGGCGGGACAACTGCACATAGTCCACCCACACGACAGACCACTACTCAGCTCAGAAAGGAAGGGAATTCCCTTGTGTGTTGTAACACGGTGGACAGTGAGGACAGGATGCTCGGTGAAGGAAGCCAGACACACAGGGCCACGTTTGCCATGATTTCAGGCACATGAAATGTCCAGAAGAGGTAAATCCAGAGGTAGAAAGTGAGCTTGTGGTTGTCAAGAGCTGGGGGCAGGGGGAAAGGAGTGGCTTCTGATTTCCTTTCGGGGATGATGGAAACATTCAGGAATTAGAAGAAAGAAGTGGCGGATGCATAGCGTTTCGAGTAAACCGAAGACCACGAAACATGGGTTAAAAAGGTCAATTTTACGTTACGTGTATTTTATCACACTACAAACAACACAAAAATGCACAAAGGTCAGCTCTGAAGTCGACGCCTGGGTTCCCATCTGGCTCTGCCCCTCACTAGCTATGCACCCCATGCCTCAGTCTTCCCATCTGTAAAAGGGGCCAGTGTGGGGCTGTGATGAAGTTGCCACGGGCAAGTCCCCCACCGTGAGGACCACCACGCCATCACAATCTGCCATAATCCACCTGGCCATGGACACCCTCCTCCTCGCCTTAACCTAGTCCCACCAGCGGCATTCCCAGCAGGTGTGGCTGCCCCAGGTCTGGGCCTCTCCCTGGGAGCATGGGCCCAAGCTCTCAACCCAAGCTCCCGCCCCACATGGAACACTCTGACGCAAGGGCCTTTTGTCTGGGCGGTGAAAGAGCCTCCAGCTGATGTATGAAGTCATAAATGTTTCAGAGACCTGGGCTCCACCGCTGCCCCTCCCTAAGGGCACCAAAGCCACCTGTGCTGAGCCTGCAGCCTCAGATGGTCTCTGCATTTAATGGTGCCTGCTATCCGCAGCCACTTAGGGCCCATCATCTGGCGGCTGCCGTTCTGCTCAGCTGCAGACTCAGGACTTGCCATAGCGCTCGGGTGTCCACTGTAGCCTGGGCGCAAGAAGAGGCAGAGAGACCTGCGTGAGCCTCGCTGCCCTGGTGTCTGCCCTAGGCTCACCCTTGCCCTCTTCCCTCCTAGGAGGTGAACAAAGCAGCTGTGGCCCAGGTGCCACAAGAGTCACCACTGGTCACCACCAGGAGACCCGAGCACAGCAGAGTGGTCCCCGAGACCCTGACCACCCCCAACCCTTCTTAACAGACCCTGTATACATCCAGTGTCCCCAGCACAGCCCCACGGTGAGCCCCTCAGTGAGGAAAGCCTGTTTCGAAGGAAGGACAAAAAACCACTCCACACTGGGTGATGTGTGGAGAGACCACTGGGCCGGCAGCTGGTAGGAGGCTGGGGCCAGCCACAGCCCTTCCCCAAGCAGCAGGTTGGCCCGGCTGCCCGCTTACCTCCCTCCCGAGGGCCTTGCAGTGCCCCGTTCCTGGCATCAGGCCTATTTTGCGGGTTTGGTGAAGGAGAACGTCCATTCCTGGAGGCAGGGCTCTCCCAGGCTCCCGTCTGTGAAGAGCGAGGGGTGAGTGCATGTGGCTGTCTGCCCAGCTGGTGCCACTGAGCAACGGCCACCCTGGCCAGCGGGCCCCATGGCCCTGCCGCTGCAGAGAAGTGCCTCCCCCAGCCGTCGGGGGTTTCAATCTGCAGGCTGCCATCTCCAGGACCTGCCCTGGCTCTCAATGCAATGGAGGAAGGCTCTTGGCTGGCAGCCCCGGGCCATGCCCACCGAGGCCCAGTCCCTCCAGAGCTCCCTGGGATGATGCCGACCACACACCCTCGCTCTACAGGCCACATGACACAGCTGAGCGTCCGTGCCGTGCTGAGGGCTGTCCCACGGTAGGGGACTCAACGACAGACCAGGACGGGAAATGGCCTTGCCCCTCGAATTTCCCAGCACAGACCCTTTCCTTCTCCACCCCGCTCACCTGAGAGGGCCCAGCCCCTCACATCTCCAGAAACCAGCTCTCCTGCCTCCTGCTGGATGGGACTCCAGGCAGGACTCACTGCACCACGTGCCCCAGAGCTAATGGAAGCCCTGGAGGTCCCCAACCCTCCCTGAGTCCCCAGCAAGCCCCCAACCACTATTTTCTTCCATTTATTATACAAATATAGGAACAGCAATAAAGGACATCAGAATTAATGGAGCTCCCTCCCTGCCAGACCCTGGTCTCTCGCCTGCTCTCCTTGGCCTGACCTGGCCTCGCCTCAGCCACAGGCAGCAGCTCCTGCAGGTTCCAGCACAGGGGAGCTATTCCCATGGAAGGGAACTGCCCAGGGACAAACCGGGGATGGGACACTTGAGACGGGTGGGACCCTGTGCGCCACTCTGCCCAGAAGGTGCTCCCCATTCAGGGGCATGATTTGGGGGGACATGGGACGGTCTCCTCCAATGATAGAGGGCTTCATGTGCAGGCTTCTCCCAGCCACGCCACCCCATCACCACGAGCCCCTCTGCTCATGCCCATCTCGGTGCTGGGGTGCTGGGGGCCCTGGAGTATCAGGAAGGGCCCCAGAGTTGTGACTTGGCTCAGAGCCATGGAGTCACCCCCATGCCCCTGAGGACAAAATCACACCTGGCTCCACCCACAGCATGGTTGCACCTGTTCCTCAGACAAGCTGGGGTGGCAGGGCTGGGCAGCTCTACTGGGTACTCCCAGACAGGGAAGGAGACTGAGACTGACAAGGGGCAGGGGCTGACTGAGGTCGCAGCAGGCAGGGAGCTCAAGTCCCTGGCCAGCTCCCTCTCCCACAGACCTCCCACTCATATCGCACACAGCCAGCAACTCAGAAGGCCCCGTATGACACCCCTCCCAGCCACTCTGCCTTGCTCTTGTCAGTGACAGAGACCAGGACTCAAGCCCACAAAGTAGCCCAGGCCATGACCCTCCTTCTCTGGGTAGAGGTGCTTCATTCACTCTGAGATGAAGGGACCAGCCTCGGCCTCTCCAGTTCTTTCCAGCTCTGCCGTGAGGGACATGCACACATGCATACACACACACACACACGCACCCATACAGACATGAACACACAGCCATACAGACATGAACACACACACACAGACACCCATACAGACATGAACACACAGCCATACAGACATGAACACACACACACAGACACCCATACAGACATGAACACACACACGCACAGACACCCATACAGACATGAACACACAGCCATACAGACATGAACACACACACACAGACACCCATACAGACATGAACACACAGCCATACAGACATGAACACACACACACACAGACACCCATACAGACATGAACACACACACGCACAGACACCCATACAGACATGAACACACACACACAGACACCCATACAGACATGAACACACACACACACACGCACCCATACAGACATGAACACACAGCCATACAGACATGAACACACACACACAGACACCCATACAGACATGAACACACACACGCACAGACACCCATACAGACATGAACACACACACACACAGACACCCATACAGACATGAACACACACACACACAGACACCCATACAGACATGAACACACACACGCACAGACACCCATACAGACATGAACACACACACGCACAGACACCCATACAGACATGAACACACACACGCACAGACACCCATACAGACATGAACACACACACGCACAGACACCCATACAGACATGAACACACACACGCACAGACACCCATACAGACATGAACACACACACGCACCCATACCAACATGAACACACACACGCACAGACACCCATACAGACATGAACACACACATGCACCCATACCAACATGAACACACACAGCCATACAGACATGAACACACACAGACACCCAGACATGAACACACACACAGACATGAAAACACACACACCCACAGACACAGACATGCACATACACACACCCCCATACAGACATAGGTACCCATACAGACGTGAACACACACACACAGACTTGCACATACACACAATCATACAGACATGAACACACACACACAGACATGCACATGTACACAATCATACAGACATGAACACACACACAGACATGCACATACACACATACACAACTATACACACATAGGTGCACACACACTCATAAACACACCTATACAGACATGCACATACACACATATACACACATAGGTGCACACACACACACACCCATAAACATACACACCTATACACACATAGGTGCACACACACACACAAACACACCTATACACACATGGGTACACACACGCCCATAAACATACACACATAGGTGCACACACACCCATACACATGCACACACACCTATATACACACGCACACACTCATACACATTGCACATGCCCATACACATGCACACATACACACACATGCACACACACGTGCAAACACATGCACACACCCATACACATGTGTACACACATCCATGCGTACGTGCACACACCCATACACTCCTATACACACAGGTGAACACACACCCACACACACGCACACACACACAAATGTGCATGTGAGGCTGTGATGCTGCCATGCTTAGGACCCAGAGCTGGACCATCAGCGTCCTCCAAGCCCTGGGGACCTGGTGGTGTGTGGGGTGAGATGGATCTCGCAGGTTCCCTGGGTCTCTTGACACTTTAGTGCCCTGGAGTGTCAGAGGCTGTGGCATTGCTGACCAGTGCAGAGGACACCTGGGTCAGGGTTGGGGATGCAGTCGAAAGCAGATGGGGAGAGGGAGGAACGCGGGAGAAGCAAGCAGCATTTGGGGTATAGCCCTGCCGATCCCCACTTGCAGAGCAACACAGAAGTGGGGTCTGAAAGGTTGGGGAGCCTGAAACCACACCATTTGGAGGTTCAGAGTCCTAGGTCGCTGAGTCTGGCTGCAGGATGATTGCAGCCGAGTCAGCCCTTGTTCCCCAGCCGTTGGAAGATTTCGATGAGATGGGTTCATACAGGGTGGTGAGGGCGGGCAGAGCTCTGCTGTGGAGGGAGGAGGGCCATCCCAGCAAATGTGCTGGAACCCACAGGCAGAAAGGGAGCCTCCACCGACACCTCTCAGCTGGTCAGACATTAACTCGAAAGGAATAGCCACCTCCGTGTGAAACCTGACACTACAAAATTCCTAGGAGAAAACAGAAAATCTGTGTCCTTGGTTTAGGCAAAGATTTCTGAGACGGCACCAAAAAACACAATCCATAAGGGAACAAACTGATAAACTGGACTTCATCAAAGTCAAAACGTTTGTTCTCTAAGATAGCACTATTAAGAGAATGGGAGGCCGAGGTGGGAGAATGGATTGAGATCAGGATTTTCAGACCAGTCTGGGCAATGAGAAATAAAAATAAAATTCTAAGCACTTCCTCACCTAACTGAATGGATCCCCACCTGGCCGAGGGAACCCCAGAGAAACCCTGGAAGCTGAGTTCAGGGCCATGATGGACGTGCGGTCGGATACGTATCATCACACCCCCTCCCTTGATAACAGTCATCGGGTTTTCTTCCTAAAGGGTGAACAGAAACCAGCCTTTTCATAAGATGACCGCTTGTCTTCCTTTCCAGGCACAGAACAAAGACAAGATGAGATAACAAGATGTTCTTCCGCCTCCCTGAGATGTTCGCTTCCACGCTCCCTCTTTCCTCCAATGTGCGTCTTCTATAAAACGTAGATTTACTGGCTACTAACTACAGTCTCGCCAGTATATAATCATTTGTCTCACTTGATGTCCCTCCCCTCTTCAAGAAAACATATAAATATGAATGAAACCTCCTAAGCACCTCTTTGGAAAAAGCAGCCACAGATGCTTCTGTGACTCGAGATTTTCCTGGGCGTGCCCTCAAGCCGGCGCAATAAACCTCGATGATTTGAGGAGTATGCTTCAAGTACTCATTTTGATTGTCAACAACATAGCGAGATCCCAGCTCTACAAAAAATTAAAAAACCAGCCAGGCGTGGTGGCATGCGCCTGTGGTCCCAGCTACTTAGGAGGCTGAGACGAGAGGATGGCTTGAGCCCAGGAGTTGGAGCTGCAGTGAGCTATCATAGCACCACATACTTCAACCTGGGTGACAGAGTAAGAACACAGCTCTAAAAAAATTGTTTAAAAGAACAGAAGGACTAGCAAGGGACAAGGGAAGCCTTCACAGAGCAGGTATCTGATAGAGGACTTGGTCCAGAATATAGAAACATGTAACATCTTGGCCGGGAGCGGTGGCTCATGCCTGTAATCCCAGCACTTTGGGAGGATCACGAGGTCAAGAGTTAGAGACCGGCCTGGCCAAAGTGGTGAAACCCTGTCTCTGCCAAAAATACTAATATTAGCCGGGTGTGGTGACAGGTGCCTGTAGTCCCAACTACTCAGGAGGCTGAGGCAGGAGAATCGCTTGAACCTGGGAGGCAGAGGTCACAGTGAGCCAAGATCGTGCCACTGCACTCCAGCCTGGGCGACAGAGCGAGACTCCGTCTCAGAAAAAAAAAAAAAAAAAAACTATTGAATTCAATACAAAACAACCAAGTTTTCTTAACAAGCAATTGGACAGACACTTCACCAAAGAAGATATGTGGACAACTAAGCAGCTGAAAAGATGCCCCACACAGCGAGTCACCAGGAAGGCCAGGGAGGGCCCCAACACATCCGTTAGGTTGGCTAAAATTAAAGACCAACCACATCAAGTGTTGACGAGGAGACAGAGGAACTAGAGCTGTCACAGGGCTGCTGGACTGCAAAAGGGGATTGTTGCTTTAGAAAAAGAGTTGTCAGTGTCCTAGAAAGTTAAACCCACACCCATTCCATGACACAGCCATTTCACTTCCCAGCCGGCTGTGGAGAAGTTAAACCATTTGCTTGCACAAGAGAAGCAAAAGCATTTGCTCGCACAAAGACTCCAACTATTCCTAGCAGCATCATTTGTGAGAGCCCAAACAGGATACAGCCCACATGTCCATCAACAGGTGCATGGAACAGCAAAGTAGCCTCTACCCAAACAACAGGCTGACACACACAATAGACACACAGCTCAAAATCATGACGCTGAGTAAAAGAAGCCAGACGAAACCAGCACTGGCTGCGAAAGTCCATCCAAATAAAGTTCCACAAGGCACAAGCCCATCCAGCATGCCTGATGGTAGGCAGTGGTGGCCTGGCCGTGGGGACAGGGGGACACTGTGAGGGTGATGGGTGTGCCCACTCTGATGCTGGTTTCACAGGTCTCCAAATGTCAGGATTCATGGAACTGTCTGCTTTAAACTGGGGCAATTTACCACATGCCAAGCACGCCTCCGTAAAGCTACTTAGAAAAAACGTGCATGCCTGTAATCCCAGCACCTAGGGAGGCTGAGGCAGGCAGATCGCTTGAGCCCAGGAGGTTGACACCAGCCTGGGCAATATAGCGAGACCCCATCTCTGCAAAAAAATACAAAAATTAGCCGGGCGTGGTGGTGCGCGTCTGTCGTCCCAGCTACTCAGGAGGCTGAAGCGGGAGGATCTCTTGAGCCAGGAATGTCGAGGCTGCAGTGAACCAAGATTACACTACTGCACTCTAACCTAAGTGACAGAGGTAGTCCCTGTCTCAAAAAATTTAAAAAAAAAATAAATAAACTTCTGGGAATGGGCCTGTGGCCTGTGAAAGGTTAGGAGCCCAGGAGAGACAGTGCATTTTCAGGGTGCAGTCTAAGCACGTGGCTAACAGCCCCTGCAGGAGCTGCTGTTATCCCTATTTTACAAATGGGGTAAAGGAAATGCCGAGGCACATGGCCTGCACCCACAGGGCCACTGGGCAGGTCCCCACGCTGGGCCAGCCCATCAGCCTCCCTGCCCTGTCCCTAACCACATGGAAGGCAGCACCTGGACTCAGAGGTCACAGCAGCCCCAGTGCGGGTGGCCCGTGCCATCTGGCAGTGTCCAGCCCCTACCCTGCCCCACACCTTGAATCTACCTTGCCTGGGTCTGCAGGGGAGGGATCGGGGAGCAAAGGGGTTCCCCCAGCCCCCACTGCAAGACGCACGCCTTCTGGCTGTGTGCGCTGGGCCCGTGTGCCCAGGCATTGATGTGGGGGGCAGGTGTCTCTCACCTCACCTGGGCCAGGCCCGGTGGTAGACAGCAGCCTGTCTAGCACAGGAGCACCCCAGGGCCTTTGCCAAACCCCAGCTCCCAGCCTTGCCCCGCCTACACCCTGACGTGATCTCAGTGGTCCCTTGTGACTCGGATTGTGGTTCTCAGCAGAGATACAAAGCCACTTCCTGAGCCCGTATCTGTCTCCTGGTGGCTTCTCAGCTGAGCCCCCGGCCACACGATATCCTCTGCGGAAGCCTACATCGAGCCAGGGGACCAGTCCCCCACGTCCTCCCTGGCTGCTCCACGGAAGACGGAGCAGCCTCCTCTGTGAGGACCAAAAGGGTAGAGACCGACGCTGTCAAAGCCAGTCATGCCCTCCTCCTGGGCCCTGCCTCCCTGCTGGACACCAAGGTGCCACGAAGAGCACCCATGGCTCAGCCCACCCCATGGAGCCCTGTGCAATGGGGAGATAAACCCAGACCCCCTCAGAGCCCACTTCCACCCCTGCAGAGGCACCCTGGCCCTCACCCCAGGGAGGCCCAGGCCCTCGGTCCTGCTGACCAACCCTGCCTGGCTCTCCAGCCACAGCTTGCTCCCTGACTTCCAGATCACCTCCTGCCCCTGCCTGGAGTACCCCCATCTGTCGGGTCTCCCCTGGAAGGCACTCCCTCGGACTCCCACAGCCCCCTGTAGCCCAGCTGCCCACAAACCCACCTCAAAGCCCCTGGACTGTGGCCAGGTCATGTTCACTGCTGCAACCCAGGGCTGGCCCTCAGAGCAGGAGGCCCGGTGTTCTGGGAGTGGGCAGAGGAGACCACAGAGGAAGAGGGCAGGGGTCGGGCCCTCACTCTCTATAAACCAAAACTATTATGATCCTTGTTTCCAGATAGGATGACTGAGGCCAAGAGAGGCTAAGGAACTGCCAGGCATGGAGCCCAGCCCTGTTCTCATTAGGACAGGAAGGCCGTCTCCCTCTGCCCCCCGGGCAGGAGGCCCCCTGGACAAGGCTGGCCAGCATATCCGTAGCCTGTCCCCAGGCAGCGGCCTGGCAGCAGCTCTCCTGAGGACTTCTGGCCTGCTGAGGGCTGTGCCCCCGGGCAAGGCTGGCACCACACAGAAGCCCCCGAGGCTGGGCAGATGTCTGTGATAGCATCTTGAACCCCACTCCACGACAGGCCAGCAAGGGTCAGAAGGCTGTGGCTGCCATGGCCAGCAACAGGGGCCAGCCCCTTGCCCCTCTAAGAACCATAGCCCCAGGCCCAGGAGGGGACCCCCAGCACTATGTTCCCCCAAAACTCACTCTCTTCTGGGAGACCCACTCCTCCTGCAAAATAGGGGACAAACCCCAGCCTGGGGAGGGGAACCCCAGGACTTCTCCCCACAGCACGCACCCGTCAGGCAGGGGCTCAGCCTGAAAAGGGATCACCTCCCCTTTGGAGATCCCTTCTCCACTCTGGGCCTCAGTTTCCCCAGCTACAAAATGGGGTAGCTGGGCCACAGCCTACCTGCATCTCCTCCCCCAACAACGAAGGTCGCTGCTCCAGCTTCCTCAGCAACACTCCCTAGGCAGAGCCTCAGGAAAACAAAAACGTCCCTGAGCCCCCTGGGTGGATGGGCAGGTCCTGGCTAGCACAGGAAGAAGCAATGCCCCCACAGCCAGTCCAAGACACTCATGCAGGCCCTGAAGGGCAGGCCCCTGGGAGTCGGCCTGAGCCATCACCAAGCTCCCTCAGGAAAGGACAGGTCGGGTCATGAGCCTGGCAGGTGCAGCCAGGAACCAACCACATCCAGATCCGCCTGGCAGCACTCGGCTCCTGCCTGCCGACCAGGCTCCAAATGACCTTCCAGGAGGCACAACTGGCACCCACCGAGGCCTGAGGGGAGCAATGGATCTGTACCATTCATTGTTCCCAGCCTGCCCAGAACACAGGCTCTACCCAGAGGGACACCAGACAAAGCCACTCCTCTAAAAACCTTCCCCCAGGAAGCTCCGGGAAGCATGCTAGTAGGAGGCAGAGCTCCGTGCCCACCCCTCCCCTCTCTGATTCCACCGCCAAGCAGGCACTGGTACAAGGCACCTAGTGTGAGCAAGGTGCGAGAGGGGCCAGCATGGGGCAGGGACCGGACAGAGAGCTCTGCTAGCACCAGCTGTGTGACCCTAGGCAAGTGTCCGCCCTCTCAGGCCTCCACCCAACCAAGACGGATGATGAGCTCAGAGGAATCTCAGCCCTGGTGGGGGCCATGGTTCCTCCCAACTCAGATCCTGACTGGCTGGGCCTTGGAGGAGCATCTAAGGCCACCTGGCTTGATGGAGGCAGTCTGCTATGGGCACAGAGCACTGCCCAAGAGCTTCCAGCTGCAGCCAGGGCCTCAGAGCCTCACACCTGGACTAGAGACCAGCCTCCCAGGCTGGTCCCTTGGACGAGGGGTCACAGTGTCAGCTTGAGCCCAGGAGGTCACGCTGCAGTGAGTTATGACTGCACCACTACACTCTAACCTGGGCAACAGAGACCCTGCTTCAAAAAATAAAAAATAAAAAAACTTCTGGGAAGGGGCCTGTGGCCCGTGAAAGGTTAGGAGCGCTGGAGGGACTGCATTTTCTAGGCGTGGTCTAAGCACATGACTAACAGTCCCTGAAGGAGCTGCCGTTACCCATTTTACAGATGGGGGAAAGGAAACAGGAGCCCATGGCCTGCACCCACAGGGGCTGCCGAGGCAGCTCCCCGCGCTGGACCGGCCCATCGGCAGCCAGAGCTGGTGCCCAGGACCACAGAGATTGCTGTCTTACTTCCTTAGGCAGGAGGCCTTTGAACTACCTTAACATACAGGAAAAAGGAAGAGAAGTGCCCTGTGGACTCCGGCTCCTTCCATCTCTAGGCAGCGCCCCACAGGTGGGATCCGCCTCAGCCCCAGCCCACCTAAGAGGGGTCAGCAGGGCCACCGTTTCCTCCTCACCCAGACTGTTCTTCCCACCAGCATCCCAGAGTCCAACACGGACCGTGCAATCCTGGCCCCTGAGAGAAGCTGGAATCTGCCAAACAGAGGCACTGCCCATCCCACCCACTCCCGTCCCCCAGGCCTCCCCAAGGATAGGACATGGGACTCATGCCCTGTGCAGGGCCCAATAGAGGGGCAGCAGCCAGGGGCCAGAAGCCCATGGAACCCTGGCACCATGTGGACCCAGGGCCACAGTGCACCTGCCCCCACCCCGGCACCCTCCTAGGTCAAATCACACTCAATTCAGAGCTCTCAGCCCTGAGATGCCAGAAGACACTCCAGGGGCTCCAGAACGTTCTTACCGGCCTCTCCTCACTTACATATTTTAATTTAAATGATCTTTTATAATTTTTAAAAAGCAATAGATTTTTAATTAGAAAATTCAGATGAGCAAAAATGAAAAGATTAAAACCCACAGCCCACACCCAGGGGTGACCACAATGAAGGCTTGGTATCTGCTGTCTGGGCCATTCCACATCTGCACATCCGTGCGTTCTGGCCCAGGGAGCACCCTCAGCCCACCGCATACAGCTTGTATCTGCTGATGGCAAGCACCGTATTCCACATCCCTGTGCCAGTCAGGCCCAGTCGTTCTAATTGTCCCTTGGGTCCTGCAAACATCTTGGCCCTGCCTGGATCCACCTGGCAGCATCAGTGTCCATTTTCCACAGTCCTGCTTTGCAGAGTCAGGGCCTGTCACCCCGGTCCACGGTTATCAAACCAGACCCAACTCCCAACAGCGAGCCTGCTGGGCACGGAGCCCTCAGAGCTCCCTCACACCCTGGGGAGAACCTTCCCTCTGATCCATCGGCCAAGCAAGTGCCCCCACAGGGGTGTCTACATGAGCAACTACAGGGAGTCACCATGTGGTAGCCAGGGGCCGGGCCATCCGGCTTCAGGGCTGACCCCCTCACAGGGCAATGTCTTGTGAGCAGCAGAGGTCACCGCTCTGAAACTCAAGTTGCACAAACTCAGGGTTCACATCTTGGCCTGGGCACCCACAGACCTCCCTAAGCCCCTGTGTGTTGAACTCAGTGAAGGGCCGAGCACAAGGAGTACACCCATAAACACGGCTACCACTGCCCCAGCCCCAGCCCCAGCCCCAGTCCCCGGAAGCGGCAGGACGCCCAGGGCGGCGTGACTTTGAGGTGGCAGGCAGCCTGCCAAAGGGGCACGATAAAAGGGAGGTGGAGCCTGCCCAGGGGACCGAGGCCAGGAAGGCTACAGAGCCCCCAGCCCCGCCCGCCCCCTGCACCAAGGACAACCAGAACATTCCACCACTTGCCCTGTGGTTGCTGCACCTCCGTGGAGCTGCACCGGGCTCCTCGAGCAGCCGCTGATCTGGGAGATAGAGGGGGCAAATTTATCCTTAGCAGAAAACAGCCTCTACCTTGCAGGTCAGCGAGAACTTCTGAAAGGCCTTCTGTATTCCTGCCTACTGTTTCACCCACTGGCAGGTAGGGATTAGGCTCACCAGGCACACAGTAAGGTCAGTGGTCCCCCAAGGTCACAGCCGGCAGAGGCTGCGCCAGGGACGGGGAGTCCGGTTCCCCACTCTAACCAAGCACAACCCGGGATCCACCCCGCCCCCGACTCCCCACACCCTGACAGCAGATATATCCCTGAAAGACCCCCGAGGACCCCCGACTGGCCCCACTTCCCTGGGCCCCCTGCCGCTGCTGCCCCACCTACCAGCTCAGGGGCCTCACCCGAGACTTCCACCAAGAGCCTGCAGCCCTCACCCAAGACCCTCCCTGTCTGCTCGGCTCACTGGGAAGAAACCTGAACCCCAGACTGGGCACGGCACATGGACCCAGGTTCGGTCCCTGTCACTCTGGGCTGGGCCCTGACTCACCAGTCCAGGGAGGGTCTCCTTTCTGCTCCTCAAAACTCCAGGCCTTCCCTGCCCCCAGCACCCTTTGCCTGTGGTTCTTGCCAGCAGTGCCCACGCTCCCCTTCACTCCACTGGCCCCTCACCTCAGTCCTAGCACTCTAAGCCGTCTAAGTCACAGACAGGGTCACCCCCTACTAGGAGAGCAGGCCCCAGGGCACACAGAGGTCAGCAGAAATTGCCTGCAGGATGGCACATGGGGGTGTGGGAGCACGTCCCTGCCACTCAGTAACAGGTGGGGGTCTTACAGGGGGCACATGGGGGGATCATGACAACTTACAGTCACGTGGTGGCAACATCACAGGTGGTTCCCGTCATGCCAGGAAGAGATGGTGCATTCTAGAAACCAGCAACCTTCACTGGGAGCCCCCAGGCAGGTGTCAGGCTCAGGAGCAGGCCCGTCAGAGAGAGGAGGCAAGTCAGAGAGAGAGAGAGGGGGAGATGGGGCGGCCCTAGACACTGCCTCTGATGGCCACGCTGCCCTCATCCACAGCCACACTCGAGTGCAGAGTCCTGTCTACCTTGCAGGCCTGGCAGCCCCAGGAACAGCCATGAAGACCCACCCAGCACCCACCGATCTGGAACCCAAACCACCAGAAGGCTCCAGCCAGGCTCCCAGGGGCTCTCCGTGATATACACCCACAGCGACGCCCCTCAGCCCAGGGAAGGGCTCGGAGTCACTTGTGAATCCCAGAAAGACACAGTGGGGCTGGGTCTCATCCCTGGACAGCTGCTGGGATGGCGGAAGGAGCAGCAATGCATCCCAAGTGTACTGGGGCTAGGCTGGCCGAGACCACACGCATGGAGAGGCCCTCTCCAGACCTTCCCCCAGGAGAGAAGACGGCAGACAGCTGCACCCAATGGGTGCTGGAACCAGCATGCCCCATCCATTTCTCTCCCTGCCCATCCCTCCATCCACCTACCCCTTTCTCTCTCCACCCACCCACTACTTGATCTATCCAGCTGTCCACCCATCTACCCGCCACCCATAACTCACCACAATCCATCCCCCCATCCACCTGCCCATCTCTCCCTCTGCCTACCTGTCCACCCCCAGGGTACCTATTCCATGCCAGGCCCCGCACTGTCTCAGGCAGCACAGGCTGTTTCCCAGGGTCCACAGCGGCCACAGGCCTCAAATTCCTGAGAGCCAGAAGCCTGGAGTTGTGGGTGAGAGCAGGGGCCACGTAAATAAAAGCAGCTATGATCTGGGCTGAGTAAATCTAGGCCCAGCACCAGCGCCCTCCCGCACTCCAGACACACATGTGTGCAGGTGCAAAGACAGGGCCTTCCCGGGACTCTCACAGCGCCAGGCCATGGAAGCTGGAGGGGAGGAAGGGAAGAGGGGCCACCCCCCGCCCCTGGCCAGCTTACCCAGTCAGCGGCCTTATCTCCTCCACACTCAAGGTTCCCTTCCCGGACAGAGCTTCAGAGGCTATTTCAGGAACGACAGCAACCAGCCCGCAAATCTGCTGCGAGGCGGCCTGAGATGCCATGCCCTCTGAGGCGGAAGAGATGGGGGGCATCAGACAGCCCTGCAGGCCTTCAAACAGCCCTGCACACACAGACTGAGTCCCACACACTTAATCACACCTGACACATGAGGACAAACTCAGAGACGCAAGGTGGCTGCCCAGGGCCTCTCACCCACTCCAGGCTGCCCCCAGCCACGGCCACTGGCTCACAGATCGCCACCACTGCACCCAGTGGAGGCCAGAAGAGGGAGGCCCATCTGACTCCCGGACACCCCTGGAAGCCCAGGTCCTGTAGCGGTACCACCCAGAACACGGGCCCTCCACAAGAGGCCACACCCCCAGGCAGCAGACAAGACTGACAAGAGGGCCACCTGCACAGGCAGCGACGCTAAACCAGAAGCAGTCACACCCCAGCCTGGGGCGAAGTGCTCCTCCAAAGGCTTGAAGCAGTCTTTGGCACCAGAGAGATCTGGTCCCCCACTGTGGAGACACACCTACCTCCCTCTCATAAGGGCCTCGGAGCATCCAGAGACAGCCCCAGCCACAGCCACCTGGATGGGGAGCTGCTCCCACCCAGCCCCACCACCCCACCAGAGCGAGTCCCCAGCATTCCCCAGCAGTGGGCACAGGGCTTTGGCAAAGGGGCCTATGCAAACTTATGGTCCAAGGTCCCCTTATAGCTGGGCTGACAGTCCCTGTACCTGAGAGCCCTTCCAGACACATGGACACAGCCTTTCTCCAGTAGGCCTCAGAGCCACAGGAAAAAAGGGAGGGAGGAAGGGAGGCGGCCTGTGGAGGCCAGAGCCTTGAGTTGGGAAGCAGGACTGATGCACGGAGTAGACAAGTACCTGTACCCACAGGGCCGCCTGGGGGCTTGGGCACCTGCTCCTCCCTTGGGGCACTGCTGCCCTCCACCAGCCACAGAGCCCCCTGAAAGACCAGGGATATGAGCACAGTATCTGTCCAGCCAGAGAAATACAGGCCAGCAGCAAAGGCTCCACTGACCCGCAGCCACCCTGCCCGGCCTGCCTACAGAGAATCAGGTCACTCAGGGACTCGCCCTGCCCCGGAGTCCTGCCCCCAGCTGGGCCACAGGCTGGTAGGGGTCTGGGCCCTATTGCGTCCCTGGAGACCTCTGCTGCCCACGGGCGCTACGAGCAAGGACTTGAGTGAGGGGCGCCCTGGGGGTGGCAGTCAGGACACCGAGGCCCGTCTGGGTTTTGGAGGAAGTGAGCTTCCACATCTGCACTGGGGTGGGGCTCTGGAGCCTAGAGGAGAAACAGTTGTTCACGTCAACTGCTATTCATTTGTCTGAAAGACTGCAAAACCACACACCTTTTCTGGCTAGCAGGTAACCACATAAAATAAAATTAAAAAAAAAACAATTCTTACTAAACCAGTCCTCTGACCCAGCCGCGGGTTTTGGCCGCAGGTGTCTCCGCAGGGAAGGAGAGTGGGTTTTAAGCAGAAGTGAACCCCTGCCCTGATTTCACAGACTCCAATCATCTACCTCTGAGGCCCAGGCCTCTCGCCACATAGGGGGAACTCTTTGTAGGCAGGAGGGCTGAGGGGGCCTCCAGGGTGGTCTGGCGGGAGCGACCACGCCCTCACGGTCAGCTGTTCACCCCCAGGGCTGCCCTCCACTGTGGACAGAAGAACAAGCTGACTGGTCCCTGCCTGGTTGGCTTAGAGGAAGTCAGTACTGCCAGTCACCACAGTGCCACAGTCTGCCCTGCACGGAGGGAGCTACAGACTGGCAGTGACCCCTACATACCCTTAAAGGAACCAGACTGTCTCAGGCTCCCACAGCTCCTCATTACCTGAGACAGGTAAGCCTTCACCTGTTCCCACTAAGCCCTGCAATGAGGAACTACATGGGGTTCTCCTCCAGGAACCCTGATTGCCCCACCGCTCCCCCGCCCCTGTTATGGACTAAAGTCAGGGAGTGTCACATACGTGCTTTGTCTCTGCCCAGCTCCAGGCAGGCCACACAGCCCCTGGACACCACACCCCACATCCTAACCTCATACCACCAGGCACCACGGGGCGTCCAGAGGAGACAGACCAGTGTCCCCACCACCGCGTCCCGGAGAAGTCTGCCTCTCCTCGTTTTACGGTTGAGGTAACATGGCCAGCTGGGAGCTGGGTGCAGACTGTGGTCTGTCTGCTTCAGAGCGCCATTAAGCCCCCGTGCTTGGGAAGGAAGGAAGCCACTCACAAAAGCATCCCAACAGCCCCAAACCCTCCCAAATGGGCACGTGGATCAGAAACGCACCCTGGCAGGTGGGGCATGGGCACAAATGGAACATGTCAGCAAACCAGAAGTAATTTAATACAATATTTGTTGCCATTTATTTAGTGAGGACCTAACTAAGGCCGATGTCACAACTGGTGGATAGGTGGTTCTTTCCTCCTTGCCTTCCCATTATTTCTTGGTCATTGACTTACTGAGGAAATCAGGTCATGTGTCCTATGGAGCATCCCCCACCACTGGGATTTCGCAAGCGGCCTCCTGTAGTGTCATTCAGCGTGTTCCTCTGGCCCGAGTATTTCCAGTAAACTTGTACTTAGAGCACGAGGTTTGGTGAGATCGATCTATCCATCCATCCATCCATCCATCCACCCATCCATCCATCCGTCCATCCAGGCAAGGAAGCATTGTGGATGGGAGCGCTTTCTGTGCCCCATCCAAAGGCCTTCGCTGCTTTGGAGAGGTTGGCAGCTGTGACGCTCCATGCGGAATCCCTGACCTCACCAGGAGCTGGAGTCTGGCAGGACTTTAGCAGCACTGCTGCTTCAGGCATCTGCGGGAGTCTTGAAGAAAGAGGCAACCTCATGAGCTGCTGGGTTTCCCCAAGTTACAGTTCACAGGGGAATCACGGCAGGGACACGTGTCAGATTCTCTCCATTTACCCTGCCAGGATTCAACATCATGAGTGGTCTCCCTGTCGACCTCCACAGATCATCAGAGAAATGCAAATCAAAGTCCGCTGGTTTTGCCCCTTAGTATCAGGATGAACTTGGGATCTGAACCCCATCGATGCAGCTCATCCACTTCCTCTGTTATTTTCAGTGAGGCTTACCCACTGCATCTTCAGCTTGGGGAGAAGGGGGAAGACAGGGACACCTTCAAGTCCCACTGACATGGCCCTAGACGGCCTTTGATAACTTCCCTGCCTTCTGCTGTGATGAATACTCCAGGCTTAGCTTGCACATCTCCCGCCACAACCTGGAACCCGCCAGGGGCCCTGGTTTCTTTCAGGGGGAAATGGTACCTAGAGGCCACAGTCTGGGGTCTAGAGATGCTCTTAGCTACTGAGTGGTCCTTGGTCCTGGGCCTTTCCAGTAAACAGAGATATTTAAGTAAATGTCATCATGGATGCATACTGGTAGTCCTCATTCAAATGTAGGGATGGAGGATTTTTGCTTAACCTCTTCTAACTTACATCTGGTTTTTTTTTGTTTTTTCTCCCATGCCAAAAGTGTCCACTATTTTTTTTCAACTTTTTTAACAGGTTCAGGAGGTACAAGTGCAGGTTTGTTACAAAGGTATATTGCATAATGTTGAGGTTTAGAGTATAAACGGATCCTGCCTCCCATGTAGTGAGCACAGCACCCACAGGTAACTTTTCAAACCTTGCTCCCCTTCCTCCCTCCCCACTCTTGTATTTCCCAGTGTCTCTTGTTCTCATCTTTATGTCCACATGTATTCGATGTTTAGCCCTCACTTATAATCAGTGAGACCATGCAGTATTTGGTTTTCAGTGGACCATGCAGTAAAGGGAATTTGCATTAATTCCCTTAGGATAATGACCTCCAGCTGCATCCATGTTGCTGCAAAGGACATGATTTTCATGTCTGCATAGTACTCCATGGTGTATCTATACCACATTTTCTTTATTCGATCTACCATTGACAGGCACCAGGGTTGATTCTATGTCTTTCGCCATGAATGTACAGGTGCATATGTCTTTTTGGTAGAACGACTAATTTTTCTTAGGGTATAAATTCAGCACATGAGACTGCTGGATCGAACGGTAGTTCAACTCTTGGTTCTCTGGGGTATCTCCAAACTGCTTTCCATGGTGGCTGGACTCATTTACATTCCCATCAACAGGATGTAAGTGTTCCCCTTTCTCTGCTGTCTCTCCAGCATCTGTTGTTTTTAGACTTTTTAAACAAAGGCCATTCTGACTGGCGTGAGACGGTATCTCACTCTGACCTTGATTTGCATTTCTCTGATGATCCGTGATGAGCATTTTTTCAGGTGTTTGACTGCTTGTATGTCTTCTTTTTAAGAAATGTCTACCATATCTTTTGCCCACTTTTTTTTTTTTTTGAGACGGAGTCTTGCTCTGTCACCCAGGCTGGAGTGCAGTGACGCAATCTCGGCTCACTGCAAGCTCCGCCTCCCGGGTTCACGCTATTCTCCTGCCTCAGCCTCCCGAGTAGCTGGGACTACAGGTGCCCGCCACCACACCCAGCTAATTTTTTTGTATTTTTTTTAGTAGAGACGGGGTTTCACCACGTTAGCCAGGATGGTCTTGATCTCCTGACCTCGTGATCCGCCCACCTTGGCCTCCCAAAGTGCTGAGACCGTGCCCAGCCATTGCCCACTTTTTAATGGGGTTGTTTCTTTGCTTGTTGATTTGTTAATTCCTTGTAGACGCCAGATAGGCCTTTGTCAGTTCAAAGTTTGCGAATATTTTCTCCCGTTCTGTAGGTTGTCTGTTTATTCCCTTGACAGTCTCTCTTGCTGTGCAGAAGCTCTTTAATTAGGTCCTGCTTGTGAATTTTTAGTTTTGTTGCAATTGCTTTCGAGGACTTAGCTATATATTATTTGCCAAGGCCAATATTGAAAAGGGTATTAGGTTTTCTTCCACGATTTTTTCAGTTTGTAGTCTAATGTTTATATCTAATCTTTATTATTACTATTATTATTATTTTGAGATAGAGTTTCGCTCTTGTCACCCAGGCTGGAGTACAGTGGTGCAATCTCCTGCCTCAGCCTCCCAAGTAGCTGGGACTACAGGGACTTACCATCACACCCAGCTAATTTTTGTATTTTTAGTAGAGACAAGGTTTCCCCATCTTGTCCAAGCTGGTCTCAAACTCCTGACCCCATGATCCACCCACCTTGGCCTGCCAAAGTACTGGGATTACAGGCATGAGCCACCGTGCCTGGCCACGTCTAATCTGTTTTTAATTTTTGTATATGGTGATAGATAGGAATCTGACTTCATTCCTATGCATACAGGGAGCCAGTTATCCCTGAGCCATTTATTGAATATGAACCTTTTCCCCATGGCATATTTTTGTTGATTTTATTGAAGATCAGATGGCTGTAGGTGTGTGGCTTTATTTCTGAGTTCTCTATTCTGTTCCATTGGTCTGTGTGTCTGTTTTTGTACCAATACCATGCTGCTTTGGTTACTGTAGCCTTGAAGTATAGTTTGAAGTCAGGTAACGTGATGCCTCTGGCTTAGTTTCTTTTTTGCTATTTGGCCTTTTTGGTTCTACATGAATGTTAGAATAGTTTTTTCTAATTCTACGAAAAATGACATTGGTAGTTTGATAGGAATAGCATTGAATCTGTAGATTGCTTTGGGCCATATGGCCATTTTAACAATATTGATTCTTCCAACCCATCAGCATGGAATGTTTTTCCATTTCTGTCATCTATGATTCCTTTCAGCAGTGTTTTGTAACTCTTGTGTAGAGATCTTTCACCTCCTTGGTTAGATGTATTCCTGGGTATTTTAATCTTTTTGTGTCTATTATAAATGGAATTGCATTCTTGATTTGGCTCTCAGCTTGAACGTCATTGGTGTATAAGAATGCTGCTGATTGGCCGGGCGCGGTGGCTCATGCCTGTAATCCCAGCACTTTGGGAGGCCGAGGCAAGTGGATCACGAGGTCAGGAGATTGAGACCATTCTGGCTAACACAGTGAAACCCCTTCTCTACTAAAAAATACAAAAAATTAGCCGGGCATGGTGGCAGGCACCTGTAGTCCCAGCTACGCAAGAGGCTGAAGCAGGAGAATGGTGTGAACCCGGGAGGCGGAGCTTGCAGTGAGCTGAGATTGCGCCACTGCACTCGGCCTGGGTGACAAAATGAGACTCCGTTTCAAAAAAAAAAAAAAAAGAATGCGTATTTTTGCACATGGATTTTGTATCCTGAGACTTCACTTACAGTTCCAGGAGACTTTTGGCAGACTCTTTAGGGTTTTCTAGGTATAGAATCTTACCATCATCGGTGAAGGGAGATGGTTTGAGGTCCTATTTTCCTATTTGGATCCCCTTTTCCTTCTCTTGCCTGATTTTTCTGGCTAGGACCTCCAGTATTATTTCGAATAGGAGTGGTGAAAGTGGGCATCCTTGTCTTGTTCCTATTCTTAAAGGGGAATGCGTCTAGCTTCTACCCATTCAGTATCATATTTACCATGGGTTTGTCATAGATGGCTCTCATTATTTTGAGATATGTTCCTTTGATGCCTATTTTTGTTGAGGATTTTTAAATGAAGGGATGATGCATTTTATCAAAAACTTTTTTCTACATCTATTGAGATGATCATACGGTTGTTTTTAATTCTGTTTCTATGTGAATCATATTTTGTAAAACCTCCATTCTTGGTGACACCAACACAATTACTTATCTTAACCTGCAATTCCCCTGCAGCACTCTTAGAATAATAAAACAAATAGTATCACAACAATGATGTGGTCACTGCAGGCAGCTCTATTTGCCTTCAGCAGTAACCCGCTAGAAATATGTCACCTGAAATCAGTCCTTCTGGGTGGTTAAGCCACTAACTCAGCACACATTTTTAGGCTCATTTGTTTCATTTCAGTTTTGAGGGACTGTTTTTTCCGGTTAAGATTTATTTAGGGATTTTTCACTAAGCAATTAGGAACAGCTTTTTAAAAATTATGCAAACTATTTACATGGCTCCAAAGTGAAATCTATAAAACAAGGTACGTTCAAAGACATCTTGATTCCATACCCCCCTCCTTTTGAGGTAAACTTTTAAGATTTGGAGGCTTCCATTGCTTTTGTTTTTAATATACATCTAGACTTGCATCTTCCCCTTTATCAGACGAAGAATAGCTGCTATATTTTTATTCACTGTGCTTTTTCACTTAAAAAGTATCCTGATATGCTGGGTGTGGTGGCTTATACCTGTAATCTCAGCACTTTGGGAGGCTGAGGTGGGAGGATTGCTTGAGGCCAAGAGTTCAAGACCACCCTGGCCAACACAGCAAGATCCTGTCTAAAAAAATAAATAAATCCTGATAATCACTCCATAATAAGAGAGATCTACGCATTCCTTTTTTACAGCTGCATAATATTCCACACATCTCTGATTCAACCAGTCTCCTACAATGGGCATTTGCAGTTTTCCAAACAGTACTTTCGCAAGCAGCCCTTCACACGTGGCTTTTCCTGCCTTTGCCGGTGCCGGTGCCGGTGCCTTCAGGTAGGTTCCGGGGTGGGGGATTGCTGGGTCAGAGGTCAGTGCAGACAGTTTTGCTAGATGTTGCCAAATCCCCTCCTCACAGAGTCTACCCTCTTGCATGCCTGCTAGCAAATGCCAAAGGATTTCTGCCAGCCCGACGGGACCTCAGTGACATTTCCTCGGCACCCCTCTCGCCAGGAGTGTAGGTGGCACCTTCTCACATGTTCAAGGGCCCCCTATGGGTTGCTGAACTGTGAGTGGTGTTCATATCTCCTGCTGGCTGTGGGTTTTCTTCTGTTTTCAGAAACTCTTTCTATAGTAAAGAGATTAAACCTTCATCAAACAGCACATTCCCCCAGCCTGGCATTGGCTGTTTCCCGTTAAGTTTGCTTTTTTTTTTTTTCCTTCCCCCCGAGATGGAGTTTTGCTCTTGTTACCCAGGCTAGAATGCAATGACGCAATCTCGGCCCACCACAACCTCCGCCTCCCAGGTTCAAGCGATTCTCCTGCCTCAGCCTCCCAAGTAGCTGGGATTACAGGCATGTGCCACCACACCCAGCTAATTTTGTATTTTTAGCAGAGACAGGTTTCACCACGTTGGTCAGGCTGGTCTTGAACTCCTGACCTAAGGTGATCCACCCGCCTCGGCCTCCCCAAGTGCTAGGATTACAGGCGTGAGACACCATGCCCGGCCAAGGTTGCTTCTTTCTTATGTGGTCAAACACATAAATCTCCTCCTCCACACATCTAGCTTTCAAGTCACAGACAAGTTTCTTCACTCTCAGGTTAAAGAATTCCAGGCGCTTTCTTTTGGTACCCAAGTGGTTTTCTGCCCCCCTGGAAGTCTACCCTGGTGTGTGATGTGACAAGTGGGTACAGTCTGATCACTTTCCACGTGGCCACCCACCCACACCGCAGCACGCATGAAGCTGCCCATCTGTTCCCCACTGGTTGGAGATGCTGCCTCTGTCTTTACTAAAATTCATATACAATGGAGTTACATGTGGTTTTGAAAAGCTGTTCCATTGGTGATCTGCCTGCCTATAAGGCAGTGTCATGCTGTTTTAATTAGCAAAGCTGTATGTTTTATAATATTTGAGCCATCCTAGCCAAGAGCACAGACGTGACTCTTCACAAGAGAACAGCTGGAGACGTCATGGAATAGAATGCCAAGCCCAGGGCCCGCCAAGATCAAACGCTTGAAGCGCATGGCTCCTGGGGCTGCTCAGACACAGCCAGAGGAGGTTCCCGCCCCCTGTCTCCAGCTACTCCCCTCTGTGGGGCTGCCTCTGGGAGGGGTCTGCCCCTCTCAGTCAGAGATCCTTCTGCTCCCTCCTCTGAGCTGCCCAGGCTGCTCTGAGTGGAAGTCAAGGAGGCAGCCCCTGGCCCCAGGGTGGGGTGAGGGGTCCCAGTGCAGCTGGGCTGTCTCCATGCAGAGGAGCGTTCCAGGGCCGAAGGGAGTGCAGGGGTGGGGGTCCCTGTCCAGCTGCTCTGCCTGTGGTTCCTGCTTTCTGAATCTCTTCAAGTCTCTGCCTGGAGCAAGTTCAGCCAGGAGCTGGGGAGAGCTACTCAGAGCACCCTTTCAGTGTGCCCCAGAGTGTGATTTGGGAAGGCAGCAGAGAAAGGCGTGTACCTTAGCAGATATGGAGGGGAAGCCAAGAGCAACCACCCCCAGGGAACCTGCACCCTCTGGGTAAGGGCGGCCAGAGTTCACCCGCTACCAGGATGCAGGCACAGAGCAAGGCTTTGGGAGCCGCCTCTCAAAGGGGACAGTCCTCAGGGTGCTTCCTCGTGGCAAGTGCTAGGTGGGAGTGGGGGCCAGGAATAGTGCGTCACCTCACTCGAGACCACAGCATCCTAAGGACTTCTGGGCATGCTAAGGGTTTCCTGGGTGTGGCATGAGCAAAGTGGCCAGGCCTGGCTGTCTCATCTGTAAGGCAACCCAAATGCCCCCGTCTGTGCGTGGATGAGCGAAATGGGGAGCAGAGCCCAGGCCCCAGGCCCCAGGTCCCAGGTCCCAGAGTGGGCAGGGGCATGTCCTGAGGTCAGCTCCCCAGCCCGGCTCTTCAATCAAGAGAAGTTCCTGCCAGAGATGGCCAGGAAGATGCCAACAGACTCCAGGCGGCTCATCCCGACAGTCCCGTGCCGATGACGGAGCCACCACCCTCCTGGGATCCTTTCTGCTGGTCCATCCCACACAGTGCCTGGGACCACAGTCAGGTCCTTCCGGTGCTCAGAGCCCTCCAAGGGCAACGACAGTGCCGATCCCACGGCCCCGAGCCTCAATCCTCTAAGACAAGGTTCCCCAACCCCGGGTCCGTGGCCTGTTAGGGAGCAGGATGTACGGCAGTGAGTGAGTGTCAGGTGAATGAGCATGACCACCTGAGCTCTGCCTCCTGTTGGATCAGCCCTGGCATTAGATTCTCACAGGAGCACAAACCGTATTGTGAACTGCGCATGCCAGGGATCTAGGTTGCGTGCTTCTTATGAGAATCTAATACCTGATGATCTGAGATGGAGCCGTTTCATCCCAAGATCGCCACTGTCCCGGTGGAAAAATCTTTCTTCCATAAAACAGGTCTCTTGTACTAAAAAGGTTGAGGACTGCTGCTCTGTGGGGAATGGTGTTTCTGCAGAAGGGCTCAGGCACCCCCTTGGACACACCACCCTTAACCTGGATCCTTCTGGAAGCACCACGCCTGCTCAGACAGACCCCACACCCTGAATCAAATATTAGAACTTCCCGGGAGATGGTTGAGAAGTGGGAAGACACCTGGGTCCCATCATGGATCTTCCCCACCCCCAGCCAGGGCCTGCTCCCCAGAGAGAAGACCCTACCCAGCCAGCACCCACCCACGTGTGGCTCCCAGAAGGGGGCTGGGCCGGGCAGCGGAAGCCACACCCCCTCACATGGTCAGATGCCTCATGTAAAACCGGCCCCCTGGACTAGGGTCACGCGGCATCCCTGTGGTCACCCAGCCGGTACCACAGACACCAGCCGCCTCCCTTCATCAACCACCATAATTTTGCATCCATGAGGTCTGGGGTTTCTCATGGTGCTCCGAGGAGGTGCTGGAAAGAGACAGCCACCCACCAGGAAGGGGTGTGGAGGCCAGGATGTTCTCACCGATGTGCCTGCAGGGACCCCAGGCACAAGCAGAGCATGGTGTAGGAGCACCCAGGGGCTGCAGTGACCCGTGGTGACAGCAATCCCATACTGGCCAGCCCCAAGGCACCTCCTGAGCGTGAAGCCAGACCCTGCCGCCCTCCCCTCTGTAACCAAATCCTTGGGGTCTGGGTCAAAGTGGCCCAGGATGGTGACATTCATTGCCTCATTCTCCCCCCCAGCAGCAGATGTTGGGCTTCTGGAAGCTTCTCTGTGGCATCTCCCCAGGCCAACACCATGCTCTCCTGACACTGGCCACACACCAGCATCTCGCCTTGAGCGTCTGCTCTCCCAGCTCCTCCTAGGCCTAGAATGTTCTCCTGACATCACCGGCCTTGGGACCTGTCTCCTCCCACAGGTGCCTGAGATGAGATTGTCCCAGCCTTGTTGTTCTTGCCCGTGGACAGAGTCTTGAATCACAGTGACATATCGCAGGGGTCAAAAGCCAGTTTGGAATGTCAGGGCTAGGGAGGGCTCGTCCACCTCCCAGACAAGGCAGGTGGAATGCAAGGGACTGGGGGCCCTGCCCAGGGCCGAGCAGGGGTTCAGGACCAGGACGCGTGTGTCTGCACCTTGGCTACAGGGACCGGTGGCATTCCCATCGCTGGAAGGCATGAGCTCCCTGGACCTGCTGCGTCAGTCAACAGCCCTGTTAACAGCACCCCTGGGACTCGAGGACGCTTGCTCATCTGAGCAACTCTGGATCACCCTGGCAAGGGCGTCGAGCGTAGAAGGAGCAGACTTGAAACCAGCCCGGCAGCAGGAGCAGAATTCTCGGCACCCAACGCCTTTAAAAACAGCGGCATCAGCCACCCGAGTGGAATTGCCTGCCAATCCCTGTCACTCTGATACCCGCGGTGGGCACGGTGCTCCTGCCCATCTCAGCTGCCCCCAAAGGCGCTCAGCTCCACACAGCCTGTTTCCAGCTCTGGAGCACACATAGGGTGGGTTCGGAGCTGTTCACCCTTCCTGTCCTCTGCAGGACGTGCCACATGCCAGGACGGCACGTGGCAGAACTCATAGCAGCAGCTGACATGCCAGCTCCCTGGCTCCAACCACCTGACCTCGCACTGGACGGCCCAAGTGCACCCCAGGCCCTCACACCCAGCGGAATTTCATCCCATCGGCACCCAGGAGTGTCCCTGCAAAGCCCCTCCCTCAGACCTGGTCCCGCGACACATTGCAGCCAGCACATTATGTGCAAAGGTTCCAGGACCTCGCAACTGCCAAGTCAAAAGGGACTCCCCTGCCTCCAGCACCCCAGGGTTGTAGGCTCAAGCTGCGAGTACCATGCCCACAGGGAGCTGTGGCTTCAGTGCCAGGCACAGACGAATGTTCCCTCCAACTGAGGCACCCTGCACTGAGGGCGCCAGCACCAGTAGCCTCTGCCACAGAGGACAAGACGCAGACTCAGAAGGCCCTGGACCCTGGCCAAGGCGGCCCAACCATGGGGCCATGTGCAGACACAAAACCCTGCCACCTGCTCCACACCCACCAGGCACTGCCCGAGCCACCTCCAAGGACCCAAGTCCCTACCATGCTCCTGACCCCCTGTCCCCACACAGGCTGGGGAGGCCCTTTCTCCCAGACTCCAGGCTCTTGTGCCACCTGGACTACCCCCTCCCCAGCTGATGGCCAGGGGTAAGGGATGCGTTCCCCCCAACTAGAGTGAAGCCACAGTTAGGCACTCAGCATGTTGGCAAGAGTGGATCCAGAAACACTGGGCTGAGTCTGTAATGGAGGTGAGGTGATCCCAGACAGCCAGAGGATGAGACCAAAGACTCAGGCCCCACAGAAGGTGGCACTGGGAAAAGCCCCAAAAGGCATTCCCAGTTTTACTGGGAATCTAGGGCTGAGGAGTGGGTGGAGGGGTCTTAAAGAAGATGGAAAGAGACCTGATGGCCCAAAGAGCTCCGTCCTCCTCTGTGCCCAGCTGCAGCACCTGCTTCAGCCTCTGGCCTCCCTGCCCAACTACAGAACAACTGCCCAGCAGCTGCCTCGGACTCCAGTGCCAGAGCCTGGAGACAGGAGGGCACTGAGGTCCACAAAGTTGGGTGCTACACCCTGAGAGCTGGCCTCTGCATGGCTTTGTCTTTTGGGGAGGCAACCAGATCGGCCCAATCCACCTCCAGGACCTGCCTCTGGCTCCATTGTTGATTAACATGCATCCGTGAGGGTTCTGCCAACACCCCTGGAAAGTTCTTGGGAAACAGGGAAAGGCAAGGCTGTGGGAAGGGGGAACAGCGGCTGCTGAGCCAGGCTTGGGTTTGAGAGCCTACGAGGGCTGTCCCCATGCACTCCAGGTCCCCCCTCAAATCCCTCTCCTTGACCACAACCAGGATCTCCAAGCGTCTCAGCAACCAGAATAGATGCCAGCTGGATGTCCACACCCCCGACGAAGGCTCACAGCAAGGGAGCTAGGACCTCTGGGTGCAGCAGGCCTGTATGGATCCCCATCCCCTCAGCTAAGATGGGAGCTGCCCCCAGTGGGGGCGCAAGCAGCCACAGATAACTGGGGGTGTTGGGGGTAGGAAGCCTAAGCGGGCAAGGGTCGTGGCCCAGCGCCGTGTCCACCCCGGCCAGCCCAGGGAGGCCAAAGGGAACACAGGAAGAGCTGCTCTCCTGGGGGCGGGGGTTCCCCAAGGAGGGGACAGGATATCCTGACTGGCTTCCCCAGCCACACACAGGAGAGTTTGCCTAGCCCTGTAGGGTCAGCGGAACACCGGCTCCTGCCTCAACCCCCCTGGCTCTTCAAGGCCAGGCTTGTCGTCTTCAGGTCAAAAACCACAATACTTCTCATTTCACAATCCACCTAAGGACAGGGCCCTGTCTCTGCCACCATTGCCAAGACTTCTTACAGCAACACAAGGGCTGGACTGGCACAGGGCTGGACCTGATTTTGTGAGGCTGTAAGTAGCCTCCAGCTACTCTGCCATCCTGGCTCTATGACCAGGTCTCCCCTTGAGAGACTGGTCCTGCCAACCTCCTAGAGCACTGAGGGTGGGAGTGCATCTCCTAGGCCCCCACCAAGTCACATGTCCTGCCCAGCCAGGGTCCACCTCCAGTCCCACCCCGCATGGAGGTACCTGGGAAGGGGCTGTTCATGACAACTTCCCAGGGCCAGGCACACATCTTACAGGGACAAGGCCCAGAGCTGGAAAGGACCAGCCCCGGGTCTGGCCACTTCACAGAAGCATCCTTTTCCTGGCCACCTCCTCACAGAAGCCCTCCTGCCCCTGTCCCCAGAAGCCACCGCTGCCTTGCCAGCTCTACGGAGGCTGGGTAAAGGTAGACTCTGCTGAGCAAACTTCCGAGACCTAAACAATCCAAATCAGGAAGAAAACACAAGTGCAAGCAGAGACTTCCTCTGGGGCGCGGCGGGCCCTCTTCCTCCTCTTCCTCCGCACGGGTGGCTGCAGTGAGCCCAGAGGCACATGTCCACAAACCTGAATACAAGTGAGAACTGAGGGGGTCTGCAGGCGCTTTGTCTTGGCCTCTGGCTGAGGGGGTCTTCCCACCCCTGGACATCTCAGAGAGTCTGGGGTCCAGGAGGCAGGTGGCCAACAGCACACAGCACCTGTGAATCTGGCATCTGCTGGACATTTGCACAGTGGCATCAGACTTGGGTGGGTTCCCCTGGGTCACTGCACACAAACATCTCCCAAACCCCAAGCCAAGCCCCCGCTGCTGCAGCCATGAGCAGAGCCAGTTCCTCTCACAGACCAGCAGCGGCTGTGGCCCAGGCACCCGCTGACATGTCAGGAGACAGGGGCTTGGGAGCCGGGGGTGGGGAAAAGTCTCCAAGATAACACCCCAACCACATCTTTGAGGATAGAGGTGGTTGAGACTTCCCCTTCCTGATGTGGAAGGCCACCTCTCAGCAAGGAAGGCAGTAGCCCTGCGACCTCTACCCCACCCTCTCACCTGAGACCATGCTTGAAGCTGGCTGGGGCCTGGCTCCTGCTGGTGGCAGCTGCCAGCAGGCATGGACAGGCCCCTGGATGCCCTCCAGCCAGTTCTCTACTGAGCCTGCCCAAGGCAGAGGAGATGCTTCCACCTGAGGATGCTCAGGGAGACCACCCTTCAGCCCTCAGGTGAGCCCCACGGCCATCAGCCATGGGATGGCTGGGTAGAGGCTCCCAGGCCAGAGGCTGGCACCACACCAAAAGGCCGCTGGCTGGGCAGCCAGGAAGTAGGGCCACTGGGGCGGCGGGGGAGGGCCCCAGGCAGGCACCGAGGAGAGCAGCCTGGACCTTTCCGGAGGTGACTTCCCGGGCCCATCCCCGAGAAATCCAGTGCCCAGCCCTGCTCAGGCACGCTGTACCGGGAATTGGAACCACCTGGTAACAGGGAGGGCCAGGAGCCTCTGCTACCAGCGCTACCGTCTGCGGGAGCACAGCTGCCTCTGAGTGAGAGCTGCAGACGTGCCTCTCCACTCTGCATCAAGCCAGGTTTTCATGAGCTTGGTTCGGTTAATATGAGGCCGGTGGGGACGCCCCATGGCACGCTGAGCCCTCAGGGAGCACTGCCACCGTCACCTTCCTCTCCTGGACAGCCCCCTGCCCCAGAGTACAACTGGGCCTCAGAGAGGTCTGAGATGTGGCACCAGCTGGACATCAGGCGCCTTCTCTCTTGGGGGCTCCTGAGCCTCGAGTATCAGCCGACCTTGAGGAGTTCTCTTACTGAACCCAAAGGTGCGCTCCCCAGCAGGCTTCTCTTCCCAGAAAGAATCACACCTGGACCGACCCTCCCCGGAGGTGTGGAGCCAAATTCTGGGCTCCAGGTGGTCCCCTCCCCAGCCGGCTCCCTCCCCATGCCGGGCCTGCGAGCAGCTGCGCACCCCCAGACACAGCAGCGCCCCTGAACTTCAAGGGGGAGTGCAGTTTGTGTTTCTGCGTTTCCCCACTTCTTCCCTCCTCTGCTCCAGGGTCGCAGCCCCTACGGGGCAGGTGGCGCTGGGACAGAGCTCCCCCACACAAGCTCTCAGGAAGCACCTTCGTGCCGGCCGTCGCCGGTGGCGATACTCACACGGCGAAGTGGTAGACGAAGCATTTCCAGCCGGTGGGACGCTCGAGGAAGTTGTAGACGCGGCCCTGGACGTGGGTGCGCGCCAACAGCGGGCGGCGCGTGCTGTAGATGGAGACGCGCGGATCTAGGTTCACCCGCGGCCGCGGGCCAAGGTCGGAGGCAACTGGGGGCGCTGCGGGCGCGGCCGGGGACGCAGGGGGCGCGGGACCTGGGGCGCCGGGCGCGATGGGCGCGTAGAGCGCGCCGCCCGCCGGGCCGCCCTCCGCCAGCTCCAGCGAGAAGGGGCACTTCTTGGCCAGGCCCGCGCTGCCCCGCCGAGCGCCTGGCAGGCGGCCCCAACCCCAGCGCTTCCTCTCGGCCCTGGGCGGGGAGGAGGCCGCGGCCATAACAAGGAGAGCCCGCGGCGGGCCGGCCCGGGAGGCGGCACCCGGAGCTGCAGCGAAGGCGAGCGCCCAGGCACAGTGCGGGCAGCCACTGCTGCCAGCCCCGCCGCGGGGGGCCGCTGCCGGCGCAGCCCGGGCGCTCGGGGCGGGGCCGGAGGGGGCAGTGGCCGAGGACCGGTCTCATGGAGCGGCGGGCCCCGCCCCCGCCTGCACGCCCCGCCCCCGCCAGCCCGGCGCGCTCATTTCGTCCCTACCCGCGCCCACCGGCTTGGCCCGCCCTCTCCCTCAAGGACCGGCTTGGCCCTGCCTCCGCCTCAACCCTGACTTGGCCTGTCCCCGCCCCCGCCCACGCCCCGCCCACGCCCCCACCCCCCGCCCCCGCCCACCTGCTTAGTTAGCCCCGCTCCTGTCTGCAACTACCCCGCTTGGCCCCGCCCCTTCCTCGCCCACCTGTTTGACCCCGCCCCTATGTGCATTTACCCCCCGCTTGGTTCCGACTCTCCCCGCCCACCTGCTTAGCCCCGCCCCTTCTGCATCTCCTCTGCTTGCACCTGCCCTGCCCTCACCCACCTGCTTGGCCCCCACTTCTGATGCCCGCCTGCTCTGTCTGGCCCGGAGGAGGACCCCAGCTGAGCCAGGGAGGAAGGGGTAAGGCCAGGCCGATACCACCACCAAGAACTGCACAGCCAGGGCAGGAGGGGCGGGGTAGGGTGCCGGCATCTATTTTCCCTCCCTCTGAGCCGCTCCGGAGTTGGGGGTGGTGGGAGGAAAGGGATGTACTGGGTGAGGGTGTGCTGGCCCCGCGATCACTGTGAGCGCCCCCGGGTGCCCAGGCGCGCGAGCTGTGGGCGGGGAATACGCTCGGGTCGCTTCCCACCAGGGCCCTTGGACCAGGAGGGTGAGATGGAACCACGAACTGTGATGTACCCCCCAGTGGGAGCTGTGCGGGTGCTGCTGGGGAGCGGGGCGGCACAGCCTGGGTCTGCACCTGGCTCGACTGCTGGGCATAACGGGCGGGGCTGCCTGGGCAGGTCAAGGGAGAGGCTCTTGAGCCACCCTAGGGTCTTGGAGAATGGGCGCCTTGTCCTCTCTACCCTCCGGACCGCGCTGCCGCTGTGCCCTGTGGATTCCCCTGGGTGGGGGTGGGTTGGTCACATCGGAAGATTTTCACAGGACTCTGCACTGCCTCCCGCCCGCTGCTGGCATTTGGGTCTCAGCACATCTCAGGCTTGGGGTGGTGGTGGGGGGCAGCCAACAGAAAAGACCAGCTTTTTTCAGGATGTTGCACACAGACTCGAGGCAAGAACTGAAGGTGAAGCTCAGCGGTGACTCTCAGCCCGGCCAGGTGACCCATAACTCATGCGACACTTCCAGGTCATCGCTGAGCACCCTGGGCCAATTTGACGTATCCACCACCCCACTGCCAAAAGTCTGCTCTTTTATCATGGAGAGAGTCCAGCCCAGGCCCTTGACACCTGGGTGCACAGTCTGTATTTGCAGCAAGAGTGGATGGAGTGGGGTCCCAGCTTCCCAGCTTGTGCTGGGCACTATGATAACGCAGGGGATGCAGAGGAGAGGATACCTTCCTGGGAAGCATATTGTACAAAAGGGCAGCGGGCCAGAAGATGGGGGCAGTCAGTCAGCTCTGCAGGGCACACAGCACGCATTCAGCAAGTACTGCCTGCATGGAGTCTCTGTCTTCCCCTCCCACCTCAGCGGGAGGAAGGTGAGCTTTGAATAAGCAGTGTTTGGACAACTGGACAGTCATAAAGAAAGAAAGAAAAAGGATAGCTTGGGTCCATCTCATCACACACAAGAATAAATCTCAAATGAATCAGAAGCTTAAGTGTAAAAGGTGAGATGAAGCCATGCAAATTGTACAAGAATGTACAGGTCAATTCCTCAAGAACCTGTGAACTGGGAAAACATTTCCAACTATGACTTGAAATCCAAAAGCAATAGATAAAATAAGAAAAATCAAAATAAAAGCACCATTAGCAAAGTAAAGGAGACAAATGGCCAAATGGGAAAAGTATTTGCAGTTTCTATCACAAAGGATTAATATCACTAATACATAAAGAACATCCAAAACTGAGGTGAGGAACCTGCCAGACAGTCCTATGGAAAAGGGAGCAGAAGTCATGAGCAGTTCATAGGAAATGGGGTTCATGACCTTTGCACTTAGGAAAAAATGTTCAACCTCATTTATAACAAGAAAAATGCAAATTAAAAGTACACTCTGATACCACTGGTTGCTTATCAGATTGGCAAAAATCCAGACCTTTGATGGCAACTCTGTGGGAGAGGCAGCAGGTGCACTCCTCATCACTGGTAGAAAGGGACCTAGTGATATTACTAAATGTATCATTTGATACAGAAACCCCACTTCTAGGAAATAACCAAAAGATATGTAGGAAAAATAGAAAAGTACATATATATAATGATAGTCAACACAGCATTTTTTATGTTAGCAAAAGTCTAGAGACAATCACACTGTCCTTCAGTTGGTTCAGCTGTGCCATGGTACAGCCACACGATGGAGTGCCATGATCAATATGATTACTAATACTCAAAGAACCAAAAGATCCCAAAGAACTGTTTGTGTGTGTGTATATATGTATATATATGTTTATATATTTATATTTATATATGTGTGTGTATGTATATATATATCAAAGAAACAATGATGCTAAATTCCTTTGAAACCAAGATTTTCAGTATAAAAAAGATGTAGATTTAAAAAATCAAAGAGGTACAAACCAATCCTTAAATTTGAATGGACTATGTTAGCATAGACTCCTCAGCTATTTTATCTTAGGAAAAAGGTATATTCTACTACTGTTCATTATCAAGTTGGAGAATGGGCTGATCAACAATGGGACAATTTGAGCATCAAAAAGAGTCATGGATTAAAACACATCAAATAGCTGAAAAGCCCATGCATTCATAATAATACTGAAAAATCCTATTTGGTCCTCTGCAGGTTGCTTGACTATTCTGAAGACAAGTGAAAAGGCAGAGTGGTCAAGCAGGTCAAGCCTCCATATTTTAAAAATTCTAGGCCTGGCACAGTGGCTCACACCTGTAATCCCAGCACTTTGGGAGGCCAAGGCAGGCTGACTGCTTGAGGTCAGGAGTTTGAGACCAGCCTGGTCAACATGGTGAAATTCCATCTCTACTGAAAATACAAAATTAGCCAGGTGTGGTGGCACATGCCTATAATCCCAGCTGCTCAGGAGGCTGAGGCAGGAGAATCACTTGGACCCAGGAAGTGGAGGCTGCAGTGAGCCGAGATCGCACCACTGCACTCCAGCCTGGGTGACAAGAGCGAAACTCCATCTAAAAAAAAAAAAAAAAAATCTAATAACTCACTGGGCAGGCTTCTTGGAGGACCCCAGGGCTGTCTCCTGGGCCCTGAGCTGTGCCACAGCCTGCTGCTCTGGGATTATGGGGTCCCATTGGCTTGGGGACACTGAGGCAGGAGAGAGGCTGGACAAGGGATTGTCTTCATGCTCCCTGCAAACTCCAAGGAACTGAAGGGGGATGGGTGGGGAACTGAGAGGAGGGAGTAAGGCCAGGTGCACAGGTGAGGTAAGGTGGGGCTGGGCTGGGCTGGGTATGGGCTCAGGTGAGGGAGTAAGGGCTGAGGGTGGGGGAGTAAGGGTAGGTGGCCTGGTAGAACAGGAAATACAAGTGGGGCCTGACTGAGCCCAGTGGCCACTCTGTGTGAGCAAGGAGGTGAGGAGGGCCCCTATCAGCTGAGGGAGCAGGACCCCTGGGGTCCCTCCACTGAGGAAAGCCCCTCCTCTATCATTCTGGTGGGTGCACATGTCCAGCCCTGGCTGTCCTGGATGCAAAGGCTGACAGACCTATCCAGCCAGCTTGAACAGGGAGGCAACCCTCCCCCAACCTCTCAGGCCCTCAGGCTGTCCCAGAGCCTCAGAACCTTCTGGAACACAGCTCTCAACCTACCTCACACCAACCTTCCAGGGCTGTTTGCCGACATCCCTCAGTTCACTAGGCTCACCTCATGTTCCTTCGACAGGGTCAGAGGCCCGCAGTGGGAGGAGCCTCAGAGGTCACCAAGAATGCATGAGGAATGGGGAAACTGAGGCTGACCAAAGGAAGGGTGTGTGGCTGCTATGAGATCAGCATCTGTGGGCCAGGGATGGGCTGCTAGAACACCCAGCCCACCAAAGGCTTCCTGGCCAACATCCTCCTTCAGGTCATCTTCCTACCTATTCATTATTCCTTCATTCATTCATTCGTTCCCCCAGATCCTCGTAGAGCACCAGCTGAGTGCCAGGCACTGTTCTAGGCGCAGGCCACAGAGCTGTGTGCAAGACCACCAGGTAGTGGTGAGACAAAGAAAATGAAGGGGGCACAGGATGGGGTTGCAGAATGTGGAGGATGGTCAGCAAGGGCCCTGGGGTAATCTCCACAGAGACCCTGGAGTAGGCCCCTCAGCGAATCTGGGAGGTATTTGCTGTTGGAGGACTCTGCATGCAGTAGGCAGTCAATGCAGAATGGATGGGCAGCTAGGAGATGGTGGAGGCTGGCTGGACAGAGCCACCGCCCTGTATTCCTCAAGCTGATGTGTCTCTTCAGAGGATCCTTCTGGCTGGAGAATGTCTCCTATGGATATGATGCCCCACATCTGTAAGGCATTGCCTCATTAAAGGACCTGTTGCTCTTTTTTAGATTCAAGAGGGTATGTGTGCAGGTTTGTTACGTAGGTATATTGCATAACGCCGAGGTCTGGGTATGGATGATCCCATCACCCAGATAGTGACAATGGTAGCCAATAGTTTTTCACCCCTTCCCCCGCAACCATCTACTAGTTCCCAGTGTCTATTGTTGTCATCTCTTTGTCCATGAGCATCCATCATTTAGTTCCCGCTTTCCCACTTATAAGTGAGAAAATGTGGTATTTGGTTTTCTGTTCCTGAGTTAATTTGCTTAGAATAATGGCGTCCAGCTGGACCCATGTTGCTGTAAATGACATGATTTTATGCTTTTTTATGGCTGCATAGTATTCCATGGTGTATACATACCACATTTTCTTTACCCAGCCTACCACTAATGGGCACCTTGGGTTAATTCCAGGTCTTTGCTATTGTGAATAGTGCCGCAATGTACATGGAAGTGCAGGTGTCTCTTTGGTTGAATGATTTTTCTTTTGTATATGTATCCAGTAATTAATGGAATTGCTGGGTCAAATGGAAGTTCTGTTTTGAGTCCTTTGGGAAATCTCCAAACTGCTTTCCACAGTGGCTGGACTAATTTACATTCCCACCCACAGTGTATAAGCGTTCCCTGTTCTGCTCACCCTTGCCAGCATGTATTGTTTCTTGACATTTTAACAAAGGCCACCCTTACTGGTGTGAGATGGGATCTCAGTATGGTTTTGATTTGCATTTCTCTAATGATTAGTGATGTTGAGCATTTTTTATATGTTTGTTGGCCACATGGATGTCTTCCTTTGAGAAGCATCTGTTCATCTCCTTTGAGCAATTTTTATGGGGTTATTTTTTTCTTGTTGAATTGTTTGAGTTCCTTATAGATTCTGGATATTAGACCTTTGTCAGATGCATACAGGCAAATATTTTCTCCCATTCTGTAGGTTGTCTGTGTACTCCGTTGATAGTTTCTTTTGATGTGCAGAAGCTCTTTAGCTTAATTAGGTCCCACTTGTCAATTTATATTTTTGTGGCAATGGCTTTTGAGAAATCAATCATAAATTCTTTCCCAGCGCTGATGTCCAGAATGGTATTTATGATGTTTTCTCTTAGTAGTCTTATAGTTTGAGGTCTTACATTTAAATCTTCAGTCTATCTTGTGTTAATTTGTGCATATGGTGAAAATTGGGGGTCCAGTTTCATTATTCTGCATATTGCAAGCCAGCTATCTCAGCACCATTTATTGAATATGGAGTCTTTTCTCCATTTCCTATTTTTGTTGACTTTGTTGAAGATCAGATTACTGTAGGTGTGTGGCTTTATTTCTGGGCTCTCTATTCTGTTCCATTGGTCTATGTGTCTGTTTTTGTACCAGTACTATGCTGGTTTGGTTACAGTAGCCTTAAACATTAGTTTGAAATCAGGTAATGTGATGCCTCTGGCTTTGTTCTTTTTGCTTAGGATTGCCTTGTCTATTCTGGCTCTTTTTTGGTTCCATATAGATTTTAGAGCAGTTTTTCTAATTCTGTGAAAAATGACATTGGTAATTCAATAGGAATAGCGTTTAATCTGTAGATTGCTTTGGATAATGTGATTTAATGATGCTGATTCTTCCTATCCATGAGCATGGAATGTGTTTCCATTTGTGTGATCTATAATTTTTTTTAAGACAGGGTCTCGCTCTGTCACCCAGGCTGGAGTGCAGTGGCACAATCATGGTTCACTGCAGCCTCAACCTCCCAAGCTCAGGTGATCCTCCCACCTTAACCACCCTAGCAGCTAGGACTACAGGCATGTGCCACCGTGCCTGGCTAATTTTTGTGGGTTTTTTTGTAGAGATGGGGTTTTTGCCATATTGGCCAGGCTGGTCTCGAACTCCTGGACTCAAGTGATCCGCTCACCTCAGCCTCCCTAAATGCTAGGATTACAGGTGTGAGCCACTGCGTCCAGCCAATTTCTTTCAGGAGTGTTTCTCCTTGTGGAGATGTGTCATCTCCTGGGTTAGATGTATTCCTAGGTAATTTTTTTTGTGTGATGAGAGTGGACATCCTTGTCTTATTCCTATTCTGAAGGGAAATGCTTCCAGCTTTTGCCCATTCAGTATGATGTTGGCTATGGGTTTGTCATAGATGGCTCTTATTATTTTGAGGTATGTTCCTTTGATGCCTAGTTTGTTGCAGGTTTTTATCATGAAGGGACGTTTGGATTTTATCAAAGGCTTTTTCTGAATCTATTGAGAGGACCATATGGTTTTTCGTTCTGTTTATGTGACAAACCACATTTATTGATTTGCATACATTGAAACAACCTTGCATCCCAGGAATGAAGCCTACTTGACTGTGGTGAACTAATTTTTTGATGTGCTTCTGGATTCGGTTTGCTATTATTTGTTGAGGATTTTTACATTTACGTTCATCAGCAAGCCCCTGTTCTTGATCCTAGCCCCACAGGCAACTCCTGGTTCATTGTTACCTCACCTATTCCCTAACTACCTGCCCCCGCATGCTCATAAAGACTGGTCAGCTCAGATCCGCTCCTACCAGCAGGTCTGGGAAGGGACCCCAGGGCAGTTGCCTGGGGACTCTGTAAACAGCTTCCAATGCAGACCCGATGCAGTGGGGCTGGGTGGGCCCCAGGAATCTGCATTTGAGTGTACTCCCCTCTCTCCTGTGCAGAAGACCCTGAGGGTCCCCAAGTTTGGGCACCACAGCAGGACAGAGCCAGAACTTGCCCAAGGTCCTTCAGTTCTTCCTTGACCTGGTCCTTCCTGATTTCAGGCTACGTTGAATGGTCACTCAGCAGTGAGCACTGGCATTGACTGTGCCCCGCACATCGCACTAGAGGCCTTACCTTCGTGAATCTCACAGTGGTGCAGGACAGACACGCCTTCACAGAGAAAGGCACCCCCCACCCCAGGATCAGGTCCACATGCACACTGAAGCCAGGGCTCCCTACCAAGGCAACTTTCTCACCTGTGAAACCAGGAGATGTAGGAGATGGGTGTGCCATGGCCTGTCCGCCAATTCACAGCTTGGGTGTACCCTACCTCTTCCTCTTCCAAGATGCCAAGCTGGGAACCGGCCAGGGAAGACTGAGGCTGTATGTGTGTCTGCCCACACGTGTGCAAGTATGTGTAGGCGTGCATGTGTGAATAAGCCTTTTTGTCACCATGAAGGACCTGGGGATCCCCCATCCCTTCTCCTAAGAAAGGCAGACTTAAAGCAGCAGGATCCGGCAGGCTGGGAAAAGTGGGGCAGAGTAAAGAGGTGGGGAGCTACACCCTTTGGGCCCATGGCTGGTGGCCGGGCCCTCCCTGCAAGTCACACACCCACACTCACTCCTCCCAGCCCAGGACCCAGGGTCTTGGCCCGGCGCCCAGGTGGGCAAGCAGGGTGCTTCTGACTGTGTTTGCTTTGGTCTGGGGTTAGATCATCTGATGTCACTGCAGACTTTCTGAGCTGGTCTCGTGCTCCCTGTTGTTCTGGGGAAGCTCCCAGATTCCCACCTAGGCCCAGTCCGTCTGCAGAAATCACCTCTGGAGACTCCTCCTGGAGCAGCATCCATTCTTGGAGTTGTCGGCATCGCCTTGTGGGGGAGGTTGGCTTCCGCCAGCAGTACAGGGCCCTCCGTTGACCCTCCCGTCACTGGCCACCAAGTTTACCACCCCCAGTGGGAGTGTTGGGTCTGAGGCCTCCCCAACCCTGGCGGGGCCCCTGCCCAGGGCAGCAGCCTGCCACCTCCACACACAGCCCTTCCCTGGGCCCAGGCAGGCCTGTCCAGGATGTGTGACAGGGGGTGGGCAGCATGTCCCTACATCCTTCCAGGCCATGGTGGGCCACTCCTGACCAGGGCACTCATCTGTCTTGCAGATGCTGCCAGACTGGTACAATGGCGTCAGGGGCTCACCCTCTGAAGCCCACCATGGCCCATCACAGGCCGGAGCCCAGAGCTGGCCCCAAGCCGAGAGTGGACTTGAGGTGGCAGCTGAGCGGGTCACCCAAAGGCTAACAGGGTTTGGGCAATGGGGCCAGAAGCTGAATGGGTGATGAGTAGGAGAGGAGGAGGTGTGATGACTCAGCCAGCCTGCCAGGATTTATTGGGCACCTGCTGAATTCCCAGCCTGTCGGGGAGGCCAGGGGAGCGGCAGGTGAGGCTCCTGGCCTCAAGGATGGTAACCTCTTCTGTGAGATACGCTGGCTGGGGAGAAACCATGAGAACTACCCATGCTCTTGGGGTGCTCTGGCCAATCCCCCATGGCTACCTGCAAAAGAGCTGCCTGTGCCCCAGCATGTGGGCATCCTGAGACCAGAGACTGACTCGCCATCCTGGAGAGACCAGGCACTGGGGAAGAGTTAGTAAGTGGTGAGTGGGTGACTGGAGAGAGGAGTGAACAGGTGGGTGAAGATAGATAGATGGATGGATGGATGGATTGATGGGTGGGTGGACAGATGGACAGATGCACACGGACAGATGGATGAACAGACAGATGGATGCATGGATAGACAGATTGGTGGATGGATGGATGGATGGACGGACGGATGGACGGACAGATGGACAGACAGACAGATAGATGGATGAATGGACAGACAGATGGGTGGGTGGATGGATGGATGGATGGACAGATGGACAGACGGCGGATAGATGGATGAATGGACAGACAGGTGGGTGGGTGGACGAATGGACAAATGGACAGATGGGCGGACGGAGGGATGGATAAATGGGTGCATGGGTGAATGACGGGTGGGCAGGCTGGTGCAAGGCTGGATGGTTGGGTGGGTGGTGATGGGTGAGGAGGTGCATGTGTGCTGGTGGATGTGTACATGAGTGGGTGGGTGAGTGGTTGGGTGGATAGACCAGCAGATGGGCCGCCCTTCCTCCAGTTATTTGCACAAATGGAACCTTCTCCATTAATTCTTCCTCGACCAGCCCATTTAAAAATAAAATCTCGCAGCCACTGGGCCTCCCCTGCTTTATTTTTCTCCATAGCCATTTTAATCATTGATTGATTTTCCTTCTTCCTCACTTATCCCCTTGTTTATGGTCTGTGTCTCCCCCTGACACAGTGCCTGGCACATAGAAGTTGCTCAATAAATCTCTCCCCAGGCCAGCTGTGGTGGGTCATGCCTGTAATCCAGTGCTTTGGGAGGCTGAGGTGGGAGTATTGCTCGAGTCCAAGTGTTTGAGACCAGTCTGGGCAGCATAGTGAGACTCCATCTCTACAAAAACAAGTGGATAAATGAATAACAGTAAATCTGTATCCAATGACTGCATGAACTGATGGGTGATCGGATGGTTGAGTTCACGGATGAGTGGCTGTGGAGTGCTTACCAATGGCTGTCCTTTCCAGAATCTCAGAAACGACTCCTCTCCCCTGGATCAGCCGGGCTGTGGTCCTCCTGGCCCAATGCTCACACTTTGGAGCTCCAGCTGCACCTGCAGAGCCTGCCTCCCAGCACCTGCACACCACAGACACACACACACAGTGTCCACACAGACACACACACGGTGCAGCTACACACACATGCACTCGCACACTGTCCACATAGACACACACAGTGTCCACACACACAGTGTACCTACACACACACACACTTTCACACACAGCATCCACACAGACACAGCGTACCTACACATACACTCACACACACTCATAGACAGCATTCTCACAGACACACAGCATACATACACACACTCACACAGTGCAGCTATACACACATGCACTCACACAGTGTCCACACAGACACACACAGCCAGACACACACACACACACACAGTGTCTGCACACAGTGCACCTACACACACACACGCACTCTCACACAGCATCCACACAGACACACATGGTGTACCCACACACATCCACATACACACAGCATTTGCACAGACACACACGCAGTGTCCACACACACAGTGCAACACACACACTGCAGCCACACACATGCAATCACACAGTATCCACACAGACACACACACAACCAAACACAGTGTCCATGCACACACATGCACTCACAGTGTCCACACAGACACACATGGTGCACTACACATGGTGGACTACACACACAAACACACACACCGTCCACACAGACACATGGTACATCTACACACACAGCCTCCACACACACACAGCCACACAGTGTCTACATACACTCACACACAGCGTCCACACAGACACACACAGTGCACCTGCACACACATGAACTCACACACTGCATCTACACACACAGCCACAGTGTCTACATACACTCACATACAGTGTAACACAGACATACGCACAGGCACACATGGTGTCCGCACACACAGTACAGCTACACACACACACACACAACATCCACACAGAAATGCCCACGGTGTCCACACATACATGCGCACACACACACCGTGTGCCCACAGTGACACACATAGGCACACACTGGTCCTTGCTTCTCGCACTTACCCAGGCCGTGTCCAGGCCCCAGCCCCGCTGGTCCTCGCGACATTCCAGGCACACGCTCAGGCCTCACGTACCCTTCAGTGGAGGGAATTCTCATGATCCCCATTTCCAGACAGGAGCTGGAATCACTGAAAGTCCTACTGCAGCCTTGACCACCGGCCCAGTGCCCACTCCACACACAGCACACTCACAGGTGCACACACGCCAGATGGACAAGCCCTCAGGGACAGTGCATGGAGCCCCCTACCCCAGCCACTGGGCCCAGGCGGCGCTCGGCCTCTCCCCAGCCGGCGTCTGCTCTCGATGGTGGAGTTGGCCTGGCAGCCCTTGTGCACACTGAGAAGGGTACACCTTCCTTTGCAGATCCGCCGTCTGACCGCCAAGCATCCTCTGCAGGGAGTGGGGTAGGGGACGTCTTCCTGCAGCTGCGGAAGCTCCAGGACAGAACAGCAGGGGAGAGGGCATGGGCCTTGCCTCGTGGCAGCATTGATATGGGCAGGTCACTGGGCCTCGCTGGCCCCTACAACCTCTACCTCTGTTCACATCTTGTGATGGGGGCAAGGTTGCCCTCCCAGAGTAGAAGGACAGGCATAAGGTGAAGCTGCAAGGATGGTGCCAAGACAGCGGTGGCCAGCTGCAGGCACTGCCCAGGCCAGGGAGCTTAATGGAGTGGGGACGGACGTGTGGCTCTACTGGTCCCCAGACTCCCGGTCTGCACTGCTGGGCACTCAGGATCTGCCCAGAGGCCTTGGACACAGGCACCACTGGCAGAGCTTGTCCATGGCCCTGCTGCCCCATTGCATGGCTTCAGGCTGCCCCCCTGAGGGGTCAGACCTGATGCCCGCACCATCAGCTTTCCTGTCGGAGGGGCTCCAGCTGCCTCCCTCTCACCGGGGGCTGGACCACGTGTGGTTCAGAGGGAGGTGCTGGGTCGGGGGGACCCACCACACTGGCATGGGGACCCAGGGCCAGCGGGTCCTACTCTGGGTGGTGGTTTCTCTCCTCTAAGACGACGAAGAAGTGGGTTGCAAGTCTTTCTGTAAATAAAATGCCACATGGCACCCAAGAATGTGCCCGGGGTGGAGGCTGCCTGCAGCTCCTCCTCTCAAGGAGGAGGACCCCGGTCAGCGACGGCTCATGCTCTCCTGGACACTGGGGTCAGCTTCTGAGCCTGTAGGCCCAGCCTCGCATGGCAGGGCTTAGCAGGAGAGAGCTGAGCCTCTGCAGTCAGCCGGGCAGGTTGCTGGGGGTCCAAAGGGGATCTGCTGTCCCAGGGATAGAGGCCCCGTGGGGGCAGGGGCTGGGCCCTGTTGGAGCCCTGCCCTACGGCGTGGCCTCTCCCACAAAGGAAGTTCCAACGTAAAGCCTGCCCAGGGCCAACTGTAGCAAAGGAGACGGAGGCCGCTGAAGGCAAACTGCTGTAGAGGGCAGGCAGAGGCTGCGGTCGGCAGCTAGGATGTCGCTCATGACAGCATGCATGGACGCAGGTGAGCGCCTGAGCACCTCCTCCCCGGCAGCAGTGCCCGTGGCTAGAGTGGGCAGACAGTGGAGCCCCGGCCCAGTGTCTGCCCTTCCATCCAGGGCACGAGTGTGGGCCAGGAAGTTACTCCTTGCAAAAATGCAGCCTTCCCTAGACACCTCCGTCTCTGCCTTGATGGCAGTGCTCACACAGAGACACACCTGGACACTCAGAGATTGATTCACTCATTCATTCGTTGACTTACCACTTTAGAACATGTCTGTGATCTGTTCCTGTGTATTCTGGGCCCCAGGGAGGTGGCAGGGAATGCCCAGGCCTTAGTCTCATGTAGGGGACACAGACAAGCAAAAAAGTAAATGAAAGACATTTCAGAGGGTGAGGCATACTGAAAACTAACACCAGGTCACATGGGAAGAGACCGAAGGAAGCACCCTGTGCTGATGTGGTCTAGGGTGAGGGGTCTCTGAGGAAGGACATGACAGCTGAGATCTGAGTGGCAAAAGGGAGCCAGCAGGAGTTCCAAGGAAGTGTGCTCCTGGCAGGGCACAAGAAGCCAAAGCTCCAAGGCTTCTTTGGGTTTTATTGTCAAGGTAATAGGGAGCCATGGAATGTTGTAGGCAGGGAAGGACATGACTTGGTACTGAACCAGGGGTGGCTGGGGAAGAACTTCTGCAGTCCTTTGGGTGTCCAGGAGATGGAGGTGGAGGGCAGGACCAGGATAGAGGAAGGACTGTGCCTCCCAACCCCATAGGCTTACAGGGTCTGGGAGAACCTATTCATTCTTCACATACCACAGACACTAGCAGAACCTGCTGTAGGACAACGATCCAGGCTAGAGGAGTGGATGTGAGCTCAGGCTGGACTTTCAGGGTCTAGTGGACCCTCTGCCTTGCCCAGGGCCCTCAAGATAGGCCTCTCACCTTCAGAACCAGGATTTTAGGGTCTCAGGCCTGAGGGCTTGTGAGGTCCCTGGTCTGAGTCCCATTTGCCCAGAGCCAAGTTCTGGGTTTCTGAGCTCAACACCAACCTGCATTTACTGAAGAACCTGATATCTGCTTCTCTTCTCAGGATGAAGGTTTCAGTGATGCTAGGGGACAAAGGGACACTTACAGAGCAGCCCGTAGGTGCCTACTTTGGGAGTACCTGGAGCTTTCCTACCCAGAGCAAAGCTGCTAGCATTATAACATGGCCTGCTACCACAACCACTATGACCACAACCAGCATCATCACTGTCATCACTACCATAAGCATGACCACCATCATCACCACCACCTCCATCACCACCACCAAAGCTACCACCACTACCATCAACACCATCGCCATCACCGCCACTACCCTCATCACTGCCACCAACATCACCACCACCACTATCATCATTACTACCACCACCATCACTACTACCACCGTAATTACCACAACCATCCACCCCCACAACCATCCACCCCCGCCACCACCATCACTACCATCACCAACATCACCATTGTATTGGAACTGCCTGAGACAGTAATTTATAGAAGGAAGAGGTTTAATTGACTCAGTTCAATATGGCTGGGGAGGCCTCTGGAAACTTACAATCATGACGGAGATGAAGGGGAAGCAAGGCACCTTCTTCACAGGGCAGCAGGATGGAGTGAGTGCAAGCCAGCACCCACTTCAGGTTCTGCCAGTGTCTGAGTGGCAAGAGGGAGCCAGCAGGAGTTCCAAGGAAGAGTGCTCCTGGCAGAGCACCAGAAGCCAAAGTTCCAAAGCTTCTTTGGGTTTTATTGTCAGGGTAATAGGGAGCCATGGAAGGTTGTAGGCAGGAAGGAACATTGGGGTGGCTGGGAAAGAACTTCTGCAGGTTTTTTTTGGTGTCCAGGAGACAGAGGTAGAGGGAAGGACCAGGATAGAGGAAGGACTGTGCCCCCCAACCCCATAGACTTAGAGGCACCTTCTTCACATGGAAGCAAGATGGAGTGAGGGGAAATGCCAGATGCTTATAAAACCATCAGATCTCATGAGAACTCACTTGCTATCATGAGAACAGCATGGAGGAAACCACCCTCATGATCTAATTACCTCCACCTGGTCCCGCCTTTGACACATGAGGATTATAGTGATTACAATTCGAGGTGAGATTGGGACACAGAGCCAAACCATATCAAGCACCCATGCCATCATCATCATCACCATCATCCTAACTATCACTGCCACCACCACCACCATCACCAACATTTTAACCATCCCCCCCACCACATCACCCACACTGATATCACCATCACCATGATCACCATTGTCACCACCACAATCACTACCATTGACACTACCACCATCTCCAACATTATCACATTATCAAAACCACCATCGCCACCACCAGGATCATCACCCCCACCACCATCATGACCATCAGCACCACCATCATACCACACCATCATCAACACCAGTACAATCATCACCATCATCATCACCATCACCACCATCACCAGCATCAACGCCATCACCAACACCACCACCAACATCATCACCACCACCACAATCATTAACACTATCATCACCACCACAATAAACACCACCATCAACACACCACAACCACTGTCATCACCACCACCATCATCATACTCATTGCCATCATCACCCTCATCATCACCACCACCACCATCAGCAGCAGCACTGACACAACCATCACCACTATCATCACCATGACCACAACCACCAGCATCACCAGTGACTATAGTCACCACCACCATGATCATCACTACCACCATAAAAACCAACACTATCATAGCCACCACTACCCCCATCACCGTCCCCACAATCATCATCACCATCACCACCACTACGAGGTACCACCACCACCATTACTGCCACCTCCACCATCATCACCACCACCACAACCATCATCACCACCACTAACATCACCATCACCACCACCACCACCAGTACCAACACTACCACCACCACCATCATCGTCACCACCACAATCATTATCACCACCACCATCACCTCCACTGTCACCACTATCACCACCACCATGACTACCATCATCATCATCACCATGGTTTTTACCACCACCATCACCATCACCAACAACACCAATACCAACACCACCAACATCATGACCACCATCACTACCACCACCATGATCAACATTACCACTACAATAACCACCACTATCACCACCATTATCCCAACCACAATCATCATCACCACCACCATCGCCTCCACCAGCACCACCATCACCACCACCATCAGAATCATCACCATCATCGTCACCACCACCACCATGATCATCACTACTATCACCACCACCAAAACCACCACTGCTATCATTACCACCACCATTACCACCACCAGCATGATCACCACCATCATCATCACACCAACATTACCATCATTACCAACATCATCATCACCCCTTCTGCCACCCTCATCACCATCCCCACAATCATCACCACCATCACCATTAACACCGTAATTATCATTACCACCGCTTCTGTCATCACCATCAGTGCCATTATCATCACCACCATCATCAGCACCATCACGACCATCACCACATCATCATTACCACCACCACCACTACCATCATCACAACTATAATTGCCACCACCAGCTCCATCACCACCACCATCACCATCACCAGAATCACTACCACTATGATCATCACCACCACCAAAACCACCACCGCCCCCACCATCATCACCAGTATCACCACCATCACCACCATTGTCACTACCACCACCATTGTCACCACTGCCATCATTATCACGACCATCACAATCATCACCACCGCCATTATCACCATTACCAACATGAACACAACCATCACAACCACCACCACTATCAAACACCACCATCATTTCCACCATCACCACCACCATCACCACCACAACCATCATCACCACCACAATCACCACCATCATAATCACCACCACTACCAGCATTACCACCACCATGAACACCATCATCACAACCACCATCTTTACCTCCACCACCACCATCACCATCATTACCATAATCATTGTCATCACCATCATCACCACCACCACAATCATCACCATCATCACCACCACACTTATCAGTAATACCACCATCACCATCACCAGCAGCATCATCAACACCACCAGCAGCAGCATCACCACCACCAGCAGCATCATCACCACCACCACAAACACCACCATCACCAAAACCACCACCATCACAACTACCACCATCACCATTATGTCCACCATCACCACCACCATCATCATAATCATTGTCATTATCACCACAACCACTGTCACCATCGCAACCAACATGAACACCATTGTCACTTCCACACTGTCATCACCACCACCACTACCACCTCCACCATCATCCCACACACCACCATCACCACCACCATAATTATCACCACCACCACCACCACACCACCATGTTCACCACCACCATCAACTCCACTGCCACCATTTCACCATCACCATAATCACCTCCGTGGCCATCATCACCACACCATCCTCACCACCCCTCCACCAGCGTCACAAACACCACCATTAGGACCACCACCACAGTCATTATCACCACCACCACCACCATCATGACCATCACTATCATCACCACCTCCACCACCATCACAACTATTATAACCACCACCACCACCACCACCATCACCACTGCCAAAATGTTCACCACCATCACCACCACCTTCACCACCCACCATCATCAACATCATCATCACCACCTTTATCAGCACTAATACCATCAACAACAACACCACAGTCACTACCACCACCATTGCCATTTGCACCACTATCATCATCATCTTTGTCATCATTCCCACCACCATCGCCATCCCTATCATCGCCACCCTCATCAGCAGTAAGGCCATCACCGCCCCCACTACCCTCATGCCCACCACCACCATCACCACCACACTCATCAATAACACCACCATCATCACCACAACCACAATCACCACCACCATCACAACCACTGCCACCATCATCACAAACACCACCATCAGCACGGTCCCCATGATCATTGTCACCACCACCATCATGACCATCAATATCATCATCACCACCACCACCACCACCATCACCACCACCACCCTGACTACTGCCACCATCATCACCACCACCACCATCACCTTCACCCATTACCACCACTGCCTCAGATTCTGCCTGTGGTCCTTTGGCGCCCTCTGGTGGCTGAAAGGCCAGACTAGCGAGGCCACCAGGGTCCCAGAGAGCAAGTCCCAGATACTGTCCCCCACGATTCCTGGAGTTTATAGTTTGAGGGGGCCCCGGACAGGGGGTCCTTGGAGTCTCTTTTGTGAAGGGGCACACAGAGGTATCCCCCAGGCTCTGTTCTCCTCATGTGTTACCTGCAGCCTCCCAGAAGCCAGGCTACTAGAGTCCCTGTTTGACACTCCAAGGTACTGAGGCCCAGAGTGGCTAAGTAGCTCAACAGCTATGCAGGATCCAATCCCAGGACTGTGGGACTCCAGAGGCACACTCTGTCCCACTGGCACCCTGTCCTGACTCCAGATGCAGGGACAGTCCTCACAGAGCATCCCCGGTGCTGACCGGTGACTGGACGCTCTGTCCCACTGGCACCCTGTCCTGACTCCAGATGCAGAGACAGTCCTCACAGAGCATCCCCAGTGCTGACCGGTGACTGGACATCACTCACAGCTGGCCCATGGCTGGGCAGCCTTTCCAGTACAGATGAGACACCATGGGGGCCGATGCCCCGTGGCCTCACAGGGCCACAGGAGGGAGGAGGCAGTCCCTCTGGCTCCCTGTCCTCCATGGGACAGCTGCGCCCAGCACCCCAGATGACACGTGTGCTCTTGAGGCAGCTCCTGTTCCTACTTACTGTGGAAACTGAGGTTGAAGAGCCCTGTCCAATCACATTTCAGAGTGGAAACCGAGGTTGAAGAGCCCTGTCCAATCACATTTCAGAGTGGATTTCAGCTGCATTCAGTCCCGGGCCACCCCGCCAGACAGCACCAAAGGAGGCAACAGCAGCAATCTAAGTGGCCTAGAAGCCACGTCCACACAGGGTCTCCTCTCCCAGTCACATTAGAGATGCCCCCAGGGCCTTGGTGCCAGTCACACCTGAGGAAGGCCAGCGCTTGGTGTCTGGGTGGCTTTGACAACAGCAGGCCTGTGGGCTCGGCCGTGCCGAGCAGGTCAGGTGGTGCCCTGTGTTGGTTCACGGCCAGCTCCCTGGGGCCGGCATTGGCTGCCCCGGCCAGAAGTTGTGGGCGGGGAAGAGGAGGAGGAGAGGCTTGAGAGCTGGGCCCACGGGCACACCCTGCAAGGTAGGCAGACGGCTCCACCCGCGCCTTGGCCAGCAGCCGCGTGTCAGGGTACTGGGGAGAAGGCAGGCAGGTAGGGACCCTCACACCGCTGCCAGCCCAGGTGGGGAGAAGGGGCAGGATTGTAACCCCTCCTCCCGGGCGGGAAGGGCAGGTGGGCACGAGAGGAGTGGGGACCAGGACAGTGCGGCTTTGGCCACACCCTGCCTCTTGCCTCAGTTTCCTTATCTTTAGCAGGGAGGATCCCCGCTTCCCTGGGCTGTGGAGGGCCGGCCCCACTGTGGGCGAGGTGGGGCATTCTGGAAGGGCTGCCTAGTGCTGGAAGATGGTCTGGGCAGGAGGGCCAGCCCCACGGGCTCTGGATCTGAGACTTCAGGCACAGTGTCTGGCCGGCAGCCTGCAAAGGCAGGTGTGGCTCAGAAGCCGAGGGTGAGGGGAGTGGAGCTGTGGGAGGGGTCTGGGGTCACCAGGTCACTACTGTGTCCTCTCGCCACCACTTCCCTGAGCCATGTCCTCCACTGCAGCCCAGGGAGATGTGGCATCCTCATAGGGAGGACACGGACACACATCTGACTTCCTGCCTGCTGCATGCAGGGACCGTTCTGACACCTTCCCCGTGTGACCCGCCGTTCCCCCAAATCTCACAAATGAGACAGGCCCAGGGAGGCTGAGGGACCCGCCCGAAGTCACACAGCCTGGTGGGGATGAGCGGGGCTGGGAACCCAGGACCTGGCCATCCAGTCCTGTCCTGCACTGGTCCCGGGAGGCCGGGGAAGCCATGTTTGGCTCTGGCTGTCTCGGGGATGACTGTGGCTACAGGTGCCCCACTGCCCTGACAGCCCCAGCACCTTCACTGCCCGGGGCGCTGCCTCAGTGTTGCCTCTTGGGAGTCCTGGGATGGGGTCACGAAGGCCCCTGGCTGTCCCCGGCTCCCTGCCCCACCCTGGGATGCACAGGGAGGGGTGTGGAAGACCTGGGCACCTGCTCATGCAAATCCCGGCTGTTTGCATTGCCTCCCTCTGGGCCCATTTGCCTGGTGCCCAGCACCTGCCCAAATGCCTCCTCAGCCCCTGGGCTGGCCGGTGGGTGTAGGGGGCGCCGAGCCTGGGTGTGGGGCAAGGGGTGGTTGCAGCCACCGGGAAGGTGAGGCTGCCCG